>NC_087203.1:2369308-2391808 GCF_015104395.2 Macrobrachium nipponense
GTTTTCTTTTTTTTTCACCAGTATATTCAATTTTGTTTAGGTTGTAATTGAGTTTTTTTCCTTCAATTTAATTGAAGGGAGTTAGAATCAGGGAAATACTTAAACTTTTGAAGTTCTTGATTAAGTGATGCCATTTAATTAATTTAATTACATATAAGACTACATCACACCTGTTTTAATGAACATAGTCTGATTTATAACCTTTTAAGGATCACTGTTGCATTTAGAGTATTCAGTCGTATTTTATCTGTGATGAAGGTTCAGGTGTCTGGCTGTTGTGAGGTAACTATTTTATGAGTGGTAGTGTAGTAACCAGATACTTGGCACTTCGTCACAATATGTTCGTGTATATATACATATATATATATATATATATATATATATATATATATATATATATATATATTAAAATGGCAGGAGCTTTGCCGCAGATTGTCTTAACCATGCTCTGAAAGTAGGAAAGGGAACTCATGGTTTGAACTGAGTTTTCTAAGGTAGCCAGCCAAAGTGGATGAAAAAAGGCAAAGCTTAAGTACTACACCATTGCAATGAGTAGAAAGGGAGCAACTCCAAGTCCAAGAATATGAAGCGGGAAATCTTATTTCCTGAAGGGGACGAACGACATCTTCGAAGGATTCCCGAAGGACGCAACAAACAAGGAAACTTGTCTTCCTGCGAACCTAGGAACTGTCAGACTTGGTGATAACGGATTTAAGCAACAAAATATGAAAGAGTTCTACGTTAATCATGAGGATAATATAAAGGTCATGATTGAGAGAAAGAGCTCTAGTAGAGGAGGAGGAGGAGGAGAGATTCAGCTAAACAGGTAAAAATAGATAGTAAAAGAAAATGAATTTCATCAAGGACTGAAAACCACAGTGAGAAAAAAATGCAATAAATATATAAAAAAAAATGCAATAAAAAGAAAGGTCAAAATCGCAAAAAAAAAAAAATACTTAAGATATAAATCAGTTATTGAGAATTAGATAACTACGTAGTTTTGCCAGCTTACTTTATGGTGCAAGCCTGAGAGTCATTCTCCTATTCGGGATTCTTATGATTTCGAATTTTGTATAATCATGACGAAGTTCCAGCGTTTTTTAAGAATGAGTACTATCTAATACACTCTCATAACTTGGCGACATGATTCTTATTTCTCTCTCTTGGAAATGAACGAAACTCATCTTTTAGTGAGTGAAAGTGAGTTCTTGTTGCACTTTGCCTCTGCTTTAGGGTCTCTATCGATCTCTGTGTTGTACGAGATTTAGACTTGAGGGAAAGAAAACACGACTCGCCTGCGAAGCTTTGGCCACTATGAGACGTTAAGTTATTATGTTAGAACCAAGAGCATTTTGGCCAAAATAACTTGGGACTGCTAAGAATTGAATTTACAACGAACAACTTCGTTTAGGTTGAGTAAAACTGAACTTTTCCACCTAAGGAAATTTAACAACACTGCTGGAAAAATATTTCAGTACGATCCATTCACTTTTCCTTCATTCAAAAGTAGGCGTCAGAATTACGGAAGCTATTCGGAATGTCTTTCACGACAGAACTAATCAATATCTGAGAAACAATTCGCAAGAAATCAGATTTCCTTAATTAAGCCTTACCCACAAATCGGAAGTCCTTGTAAGGGTATAACGTGGCGGCGCCATTTTGTCGCACTGTTCGGGTAATAGACAGTCGGTGTTTGGAGATCGTGGAGACAGTCAGGACTGGAAGAAGGGAGATCAGTTGTTGGGCGGACTGTGGTCCATGATTGTCCAAAGTCAGAGCTGTACTGGAGGCTCACGTTATGGTCCCTGGCGGTGACGTCACCACATCCCACTCTTATCTGGAAAAGGATTATGATTTTAACAGAAACTAAGACTCACCGGTCCTACCCGAACCAAATTGCTGCGATGGTCTCATTAACTGTCGTTAATGAATAGGCGAAAAACTGTCGATTTAGACAATGAAGAGTGTGTGAATCAAGTGTTTGTTATGAAACACTTATGTTCATGCCCGTTTGCATATATATAAATATTTTCCTGAACGTTTCTTGTCGGGTTACCAGTCATCACACTTCGGGAAACTATTAAAGTTGTCACCTCTCATGTAGTGTTGGTTGATTATGGGTCGAGGCAATGCCTTTACAACGGCGCCTCTTAATCGTAAGTTATTTTTAATTGTAGAGCTCTTATATTCTTTTTTCTTTTGTTTTTCCACATCTTATTTAAGGTCTCTTTTCTTATTTCATTGTGTTCTTCTTTTCAACATCAGGACCTTGGTCGTTCATCTTGTATAGAAGCGGCACAGGTGGTGAGTGACTGTTGCACCGTGCACGGAGGTGTAGTCAACAGTTCTCTTCACAAAATATTTCTTTGATTGATGTCTGGGAATGATTTTTAGAATGGGTTCTACGCGATCCTGATATGGGGAGATTTTTTCCAACTCGCCTCGCAAATGAGTGCTTCAAGGAGAAGAAAATTACGAGAGGTGAAGATTGTTTAAACTGCATATCTAAGCTGATAAAGACACTCTTGCATGAGACAAATTCTTTATTGCAGAGTATCTTAGGTTAAACAGAAAACAAAAGAGAATTTTCTCAATATGACGTAAAGCATTTTGATAAGAACAAAGAAAGAAATTAACAAAGAAATGAGAGATGATATATATTAGTTTTACCAGACCACTGAGCTGATTAATAGCTCTCCTAGGGGTGGTCCGAAGGATTAGATAATTTTACATGGCTAGGAACCAGTTGGTCACCTAGCAACGGGACTACAGCTTATTTTGGGATCCGAATCACATTATATCGAGAAGTCAATTTCTATCACCAGAAATAAATTCCTCTGATTCCACGTTGGCCGAGCCGAGAATCGAACTTTGGACCACTGGATTGGTAGCCGAGGGCGAAAACCTCTCGTCCAAGGAGGCTAAGAAATTAGAGACCTGTTAATGTTATCATAAACAAATATTGATATGCAAGATTACATTGTATCTAATACTCTCTCTCTCTCTCTCTCTCTCGCGTATATAATTATATATATATATATATATATATATATATATATATATCATATATAAACTAAAACATATATATATAGACTCTATATATATATATATATATATATATATATACATATATATATTATATATATATCTAATAATATATACTCTATATATATATATTTATATTTTATACATGTAATATATTATATTATCAAGACCAAGAAAGGCTGAGACGTACACCAGAAACCGTTCATGTATATAGTTTATTGCGACGTTTCAAAGCTCCAGGCTTCATTTTCAAGCCATTAAAGAACAAAATAAAACTGTGAAAAAATGAAAATATATAAATAGTAAATTTGAAGGACGTGAAGGTCAAACTTATAAAATGTAAAAACAAAAAGTAGAAAGAAAACACGCAAGGTAAATTATATGAAGCGAAGGTTAATATAATAAACCCTTTATGTTTAAGATATATACACAAAATAAGTTGTATACTCGTAAAGATGACCAACCATAAGAAATGTTAGGAGATCACTGACAAAGAAACAAGGAAAGACGTAGGTGTTGGGGGTTGGGGGGCCAGGCTCAAGAGAGGTAGAGAGGAATGGAGACAGACTGCTTGTTTAACCCTGGATAGGTGTGACAGGTCTTGCGTGACCCAAGGCATGTTTAAAAAAACGTGTTTTTTCCCCATAAATCATTGCCTGTGTTGAATCTGAGTGTGATCGACCTGCTGGCGGTCACTCGTCTACAAGCCATGGTCGTGTGTGAGCTGCCTGAAGCCCTTCCCCCTTTTCTGAGAATCACTAGGGTCAAGGACCACCCGCACGCACCTTTAACATGTAGGTGATCGAAAAGCAAAGTTATTATGTAACCATTTCTAAATAAACAGTGTGCATAATCATGTGCCTTTGTGTTTGAAAGTCTGGATGGATGGTGTGTTTACATTGTGTGTGACCTTGGGAGTGGCTGAGATGCCCTATATTACCAAATGGTCCATTTTTCTTCGAGTGCCAATTACTGTTTTTTTTTGCAAAAAGCAAAGTTATTTGGTAAAGCTGTTCATGCTAGTAGAGTTTTGTAATATTGGAATATGTCGGAGGATGATGTATCTATCATATGAATGTCTTTGTTATTGGCTGACATGCTGTATATGGCCATATGGTCCATTCCCTTTTGAGTGCCAGAGTCTGTTTTTTTTCTGCAAAAAGCAGGTTATTACATACTCATTTCATGTAGGACAGTGAGCATAATAGGTAATTAGTATAATTTTGTATCATTGGAATATGTGGAAGGTTGGTGTGTGTATCACATGTGTGACCAAGGGAGTGACGACGGATAACTTCTTCACGACATTACTGCTAGCCTTGTGTGGCAACATTCGGCACAAACCTTATATTCCTAAGGAACTCTCTGAGAAGGTACTCCCCATCAAGGACTCAGTGGCTGTGTTCAATTACGAACACAATTTGACGCTTCAGTGTCAACAAGTCAACAGGACTAAAAAGGTGTTGCTGATGAGTTCCCTGCAATACGATCCGTCTGAAATCGAGAGAAGGAAGAAAGACATTCAGATGTTCTATGATGCCACAAAACTGGGTGTAGACACATTCGATCAGATGTGTTCTACAGCAAATTGTATTCGTAAGACACGACGCTGGCCACTTTGTCTTTTCTATGGGATATTGAGCATAATTATGGTGAATTCTTATATTCTCTATTCGTCCCTGCCATCGCCAAAGAGTTTGATGAGGCGAAGGTTCCTCAAGGAGGTCGCCCTTGAATTTAGCGCGTCCCTTGTAAGTCATCGGTATTACACGTTGACCAACTTGTTGAAGCCCCTCTGTGTGCTGATGGCGGATACCTTCAGGGTGGCTGAGCTGGAACACAGATCTCCTCTTGCCAATGGCCACGTCAAGCTGCCCAAGCTGCCAGAGCTGCCCATCTAGAGAAGACCACAAGACAAACAAGGCATGTTTGCGTTGCAACGGGCCCATCTGCCTGCAGCATCAAACTGTCTTGTGTCCAAAGTGCATCTCTACGTACTATATAGGTAAGTTACATTATGAAACTTTTTTTTACTACTTGTTTGTATGAATAGTATAATTTTAATCCTTACAAAATATATATCATCCATTTTTTTTTAATCCTAAAATATTGCAATAATTTTATATTTTTGTCGACATTATTTCCAAATTTTCGAAATTATTCCCTTTTCGAAAAATTTCTTATGGTCAGATTTGTTTATAGCTGCAAAATAATGTTCAAACATCCAGCAAGCCATCATAAAAGTTTCATGCAAATCCACGAATAATTAGATAACTAAATTACACCTTGAAATTAACATACCCTTCCTCCATTTTAGGTAGCAAATTTGACCGTCGCACTTGGCGTGGACGGGGGCCATTTTGCGGACTTACCCGAGAGGTAAGTTGCCATATTGTTATATATTCTTCTTTTCTATAGAATTTGTGATATTCTGGTAGATTTCCATGCATAAATATCATATTTTATACTAATTACAACGATTTTCATGAGGAATTTTTCTGGTGAAACTTGGAGCTGCAAAATAATGTTCAAACATCCAGCAAGCAACCATAACAGTTTTATGCAAATCCACGCATAATTAGATAAGTAAATAACACATCTAAATTTACATTCCATTCCTCCATTTCTGGTGGTAGATGTGGTCGTCGGAGTAGGTGTTGACTGCGGCCATTTTGTTGGGACGTCCGAAAGATAAGTTGCCATATCTCTATATATTCTTGCTCTCTATAGAATTGGTGGCATTCTGGTAGATTTTCATGCATAAATATCATATCTTATAATAGTTACAACGATTTTTATAAGAAATTTTCATGGTGAAACTAGGAGGTCCACAAATGACCTTTACACTGGATTACGTTTTTTGGGTCAGATTTTTTTTTATAGCTGCAAAATAATGTTGAAACATCCAGCAAACCACCATAATAGTTTTATGCAAATCCACGCTTAATTAGATAAGTAAATAATACATTGAAATTGACATTCCATTCCTCCATTTAATAAGGTGGTAGCTATGGCCGTCGGAGTTGGTGTCGACTGTAGCCATTTTGTTAGGATATCCGAAAGGTAAGTTGCCATATCTATATATTCTTGTTTTCTATAGAATTTGTGGTATTCTGGTAGATTTTTATGCATAAATATCATATCTTATAATAGTTACAACGATTTTTATAAGAAATTGTCAGGGTGAAACTAGGAGGTCAAAAAATGACCTTTAGATTTGGCCCCTGATATAACATTAAATAACATCTTAGTGCAGATTTTTTTTTACATAATTCCGTTCTAGGATAATATGAGTTTATTCTATAAAAAAAAATGAGCCACTTCCTATTTCATTTAGATACCAAAAAAATTAGTTAAATTTTGACCATTTTTTTTACCAAAAAAACTTACTATTTTTTTTCTCTTTTCATATTTTGACCTCTATGGGTCCGACTCCTTTTCTGGCAGCCACATATTGTAAATAGTAGATTTAGGAAGGATTTCCTCAATTTTTGTGTGTATGTAGGTTATTTTCTATTTTTTTTTTAAATATTTCTCCGTAAATTATTTTTTGTATATACTTATTTTTCTAATATATTTGTAATAAATATTTAATTTGTAGATGGATATTATTTATCTTTTCAGTAGTCTTTTGGAATGGTGAAATTGATTTTAGAAATGTACAGCATACCTTCATTATTAGAATTTCCACAAATTTTTCTGGGCGCTTGGGTCAGCTCGACCTGCACGCACCTTTAACGGGGTACCAATATAGCGAAACCTATCCAGGGTTAAGGGAGGAAACCAGATGCTTAATGAATAAAGACTCGGTAATGGCCAAACGTTGTTGGTTAGATGCCCTGCCTATAATCTCAATGTCCTTATATTGTTTCATCTTTGCATTTCTTAGTTTGTTGCTTGGTCTGTAACTGACAGCATTACGGCTGTCAATCCAGACCTTGAGTAACCTTAGTGTGGATCCAATATAAATTCCTCGATCACATCGTGGACAAGTAAAATCATAAACCACACCAGAGTTCATTAGTGGATGTAAACATTCTTTAAAATTGAAGAAAAGGACTAGAGATAAATTTACTGAGGTCTCTGAAAAATGCATTGCAATGAATGAATGACAAACTGGCGTAGAAAGACATCTTTGGAACATCAGGTAGTACAGGGTGGCGGGGAATGAAAACATCATTTAAACATTTAACAACGGAGTTATAAAGCAAATTTGATGGATAACAATTACTGATAAAATATTGTTGGAGATCTGTCATTTCCTCGTGTAATGCCTGCCAGCTAGAGGTCAAGAATAGGCTCGACGAAGCAAAATCATCAAGGAATTCAGTTTATAGTTGTGAAAACAGTGACTATAAAAGTTGGTACCCAATTCGGTGAAGGTCTTCCTGTGTACTGAAGTGCTTAACTCTTCTTGGTGGCGTGTAACAAGTTTGTTCCTGACAAATTTACTGCACTAAATTTGATGTTTGGATGAAATGAATTAATAAAATTAAGAAACCTTTCGAAGTCAAAACTTGTTTTAAAAAAAGCAAAGATATCATCGACGTACCTTTTGTAAAATAAAGGATGGTAACTGAGGGAGCAGGTGTCAAGCATGTGTTCCTCCAGCGAGCACATAAAGATACCTGCAAAAATAGGGCCGACCGGAGAGCCCATGGTCATACCATCGATTTGGCTGTAAGCATTTCCTTTAAAAAGAAAGACGGTGTCCAGCACTGCTAGGTCTAACAACTTTTTAAAACCAGATTTATTAAGTCCATTGAACACAGTATCATTATTAAGAAAAAGTTGATCTACAATCATTTGAATGGTTTGGTCAACAGGTAATTGGTAAAAAGCGATTCCACATCGAAACTTACTGTAATTAATTCTGAGTCTTGAGATAAAATCACGTTTTTAAAGTCTAGCGAGTTCTTTAGGCTGTGTGCATTTTCAGCAAAAGGATCAAGCAGTGGAACAAGGAACTTAGCTATTTTATAATCAGCGTTATTATGTGAGACCAGGATAGGGCGTATAGGGATATTGTCTCTGAATTTTCGGCAAACCGTATATCATTCCATAGGAAGAACTTGTGCAATATAAAGATTGATAGGTGTCCGTGTTTATGATATTCCCATAATCCACCTCGGCATTCTCATCGCAGTTCTCTCAAGCTTTACTTCCTCTTTTCTTCTTAGAGCCCATGTTTCCGATCCATATATTAACACTGGTCTTATCACTGTGCTATAGTTATATTTTTCATATATCTGTTGGCAAAAAGTTCACAAAGTTGTATTTACTGCGTAGCTTCTGCAATTATAGCCATACCTCGAAATCCTCTTGAGTAGTGATTGCCTGTTAGTTAATTCTCGACCACTTTTAGGCCAAATACTTCAGTTTCTATCGGTGCTTTTGCAATGCTACTCTCCTCTGGGTATTGCCCTAAGGATGATTATTTTTGTGAGTATGAAGGGAGCCCTAAGCCAAAAAAATATTTCAAAATTAAATTTAGAGGAAAAAAAAAAAAAACAACAACTGAAGCTCCTTAGCAATGCGATGCACACCGCCATCGCTCCATAAAGCTCCACATTTCTGATTCACTTGCTTCATTGCATCTTGGAAGTTTACCATAGCTGTTTAAATAAAGGACTGGCTGGCTGTAGGATATGGAACAACTGGAAGTTGAAATAGTTTTAGGAGGATGTTTCTCCACTAAAAGCGAATTGAAAGCACTCCATGAAGCTACTGTCACGGTTTCGGAAACACTGCCACTTTGCAAGTTATAAGATGATAAACATCGGTGTCATTAGATGATACAAAATCACAACTAAAATTAGTGTAAAGATGTATTTGAACAATTTTGAACTCGTGTAATTTTTTTCTAGGAGTCCTCGTTTGTGAGATACAGACACATTTTCCTTAAATAAACACATGAAAATTTATTTTTGGCGTACTTTTTACTAACATTGCAACAAATAATACAAGCAAAAGAATTTATAAATGCAAAAATTTGGTGTAAAATATATTTTGAACAACTTTGAACTCATTTACGAGATAGAGACAATTTTTTTTCGGACACAACCGAGTTCGGTCCGACGTTCGTCTTGGACAAAATCTCTCCATATCAGAATCGCGTACCCAAGCTAAAAATCATTCTTAGACATCAAAGAAACATTTTGTGAAGAGAACAGCTGTGTACACCTCCGTGCAACAGTCACCACCTCTGCGGTTTCTACTATCTTGCAAAATTTCAGAGATCGCTCTTCCCAGCCCACCACCATCACCACCACAATCCTTACCAAAGATGAAAAATAAATTCTGCTTAAATCAGGTTGAATGAAGTTATAATATATCATAGAAATGGCCTTCAATTAAGCTTCTAGTCACCTATTATTATCAAGCTTACAAGCCTAGGAATAAGTATCACTAGTCCCTTTCTCCATTACCCAGGAAAATTCCATTACCTAGGAAAATTGCAGCCCTTAATTCGATATTGAATTCGTGGTTGATAATTGAACTTATTTCATTTTCACTTATCTGACGTTACATTCATTTATGCGTCAGTATTTTAGGATAATTTCGAATACTGGGCGTTGAATTTTACCTTATTATATGCAAAGGTACCTTTTATAAACTATTATCGGTAAACCAGAAAAAACTCACATCAAATTGCACAATTGAATTCTCATTTACGGCAATATCTCTGGTATAGGCGGCATGTTCTCCCTCCTCCGTTCCCTCAAAAATGAGACCAGAATTTGAGTCAGACCTGCAGAAAAAGAAAAAGAAAAAAGAAAAAGCTTAGGCGAATCAGCAAACTACACTTCGGCACCTTTGCAAGTATATTTTTTCCCGTTTACTTGGGGAGTAAGCCTACAAACTACTTTGTTGTTGTTGTTGTTGTTTTTGTTGTTGTTGTTGTTGTTATGGGGGGGGGCCTCTTAGAAAGTTCTATGGAAGAGCCTAAAAAGTTCTGAAAAAGGTGTTTCATGCTGAGTAAAAGATACAGGGATTTTAGGATCGGATATTTATGATTTATTTATTAGAATGAAAATGTAAAAAAATGAATAATGTGCATATCATACAATACAGAAAAATTATTTCTAATAAAATATAGCATATTTATTTTAATTTTCATTGGTGAAACAACGGGCTATCTGTCAGTAGATTTTAGCAGGTTTTAATTTATTTGATTACTGAATCTAGAGACTATACTCCTACTCAGTTATTTTGTGTTTCCACTGATAACTGAGAATATGTGAACGTGTTTAATTTGTATCCTTTTTATTTGGTCAACTTCACGTTAAGTTAGGTATATAATGTTTGCAACTTATGCGCCAGTGGAAAATTTTGCACGCGTCCCAAGTAAGCTGGAGGTAGGATCACGCCCTCTTAATTTCAAAGGGAGGAAAACTGAAAATGTAGAATGAAGGGTTTATTACAATATACAGGCTAAAAAATAATACAGTTCAAACACGGCTTCAACATTTCAAATCCTTTCATTGTTGTAAATAAGAGAGAGAGAGAGAGAGAGAGAGAGAGAGAGAGAGAGAGAGAGATACGACTGTATCTACATTACAAGCAGTGCTCACACATTGTTAAAAAAAAAAAAAAAAAACATTGAGTGGAGGATGGATGAGTAAGAGAAAGTCCGAAGTATGCAGTGGATCTTCCAGATATCTGTACTATGGCCTCTGCAGAAGAACTGTAAGCTATATAGCCGTAGCATTTCGGCATTAGGTTACACCCCAGCGGCCCAGCTAGTGATAAATAAATCTATAATAAAACTCACTAAGACAGGTAATGAATGCTGAGAAAGGTAACATACGGTATTCATGGTACATAAGAAAAGCAACTGAATTAATGATATATTAACTTAAAAACAAGAATAGACAGACACAAAAATGAGGCATTCAAATCTGTACATCATCTGAGCCAATAAGTTAACGATGACAAGAATTGTAGCTATAACAAAATTTCTCATAATGAAAGGTCTGAACAAATTAAAAACGTTGAAAAACATTCATTATTCTACATAAATATTTTTTTCTGGTCTTTAGATCTGCAAAACTTTCCATGGCACTCTCTATATCTATCTTCTTTACAAGATAATTTTCTATTGACAAAGTTGCCAAAGGTTTTAATGTATCTAGCGTCATGGACGCCTGTAGTACGTATGTCTTCATAAGCTTTAGTTTACTAAAGCTTCACTCTCAGGCGGCCACCGTAATAGGTATAAGGATTATTCTTAATGGAACCAACCCACAGAATTGACATAACATCCTGTAACTTTTGTGTTTATGTACGTAACGGCTTCTATTGGAAGAGTTAAATCTTCAGGAATTTGCAGTATCACAGTCAGCCAAGAGTTCCACCCATTAATATAATTTTGGTTTCTATTTAATGCTATTTATTATTTTCACATTGCCTTTTTTTTTATTTGGAAGATCACAAACACATGTCATGGTGCCCCCCTTGACGTCTCCCTCTAGGCCTAGCACGTGGCGCCCCGGGCGATTATGCGACAAAATAGCTAGCTAGTTTTAAATCAGCAGTTATATTTGTATTACATATGGGGTAATTACATTCTATATCTATTAGCAAATCAATTATCACAACTGGCAACTCTAAGATAATTGTTTTAGTTTGACAATAGTCGTCTTGTGATTTGGATTCCATTTGGTTGTGGTTGCTTATTCGTCTGCTGGTTGTAATTACTTTAATTATACAATCCTTCAACATGAGAGCAATAAAATCACAAAAAGAGACTCATCAAATATGTCTCCAAGGATACATTTATCGGAGGATTACATCCAATAAGGAAACGCAAAATTGGAGATGCGTTATCAAAAAACCTGTAAAAGAACAGTTACAACTGAGGTTGATAGCAGAGATAATGCTGATGTCATTTTAACTCATAAACACTCACGTACCCGATATGCCACAGGAAAAAGCTAAACCAGAGTCAATCTCAGAAATCAAGTTACCTGAAGATTTGAAAACAATTACTATAGGGAACAATAAAGAAAACCTTTATGATGACCCCAGCGATTCCCATGAAATACTGCTATTTGCAAGAAAAACCAAACTAGACTAACTTGCAACTATTACAGTCTGGATGTGTGACGGTACATTGAAAACAGTTCCACAATTATTTTATCAACTATATACAATCCATGCTATTAAAAGTAAATATTTATTTGTTTGTATTTACATCTACCTGACAAATAAAACAAAGGAAACTTATAAAAAAAAAAAAACTTTTAGAATTCTGAAACAGTAGAGCCAGATTTACTATAGATTTTTGAGAAATCGCTATGGATGCTTTTGAATTAGTTTTTTCAAAATGTAGTACAGGTACTACAAGGATGCATCTTGCATCTTTCACATGCATTTGGACTATCGCCTTTATTGTAAACTAGCTGACCAACCCGGCGTTGCCCAGGAAAACTTTGAATGACAACTGATAAACTCTCACTCTCTCTCCTACTACAACCCCCTCTACTCTCTCTCTCCCACTTTCTCTCCCTCTTACTCTTTCTCTCTCTCTTGCTCTCTTACTCTCTCCCTTTCATGTTAAGATTGTTGATTCAGTTACATTGCCCAGCATTTTTGATATTTCATATTTCACTAATTCTCACCCTTGTTCCTATTGGGGCTGAACTTCGACTTGAAGGACACCAGTAGTGCCTGTTCATCCCAGCAATCTCAAAAACTATGGATTAGCCACAAATACACATAATTTTTTACATTTTATTTTTTACCCCTTCTCACACCCCTTTCCAATTGGGGCTGAACTTGGATTCAAGGGCATTGGGAGTCTCACTATTCATCTCACCAGCCTTAAAACCTATGGATTAGACACTAATATTTGTAGTAAATGTCACCACCTTCCACCCCCTTCTCCCCTCTTTATATCAGGGCTAAACTTGGACTTAAAGTGCATCAGAGGTGTCACCAGTCATCTCAGTGACCTTGAAAGCTATAAATTAGACACTAGCATTTGTCGTTTCGGGTATTTCTACATGTCATTCCCTTCCCACCCCTTCTCACTCCACTTTATATTGGGGCTAAACTTGGACTTGAAGGCCATTGGGAGTGTCACTATTCTCCTCAGCAACTTAAAAAACTATGGATTAGACACTAATATCCCCCATTTTTAGTTATTTTTACATGTCACCCCCTTTCTATTGGGGGCTAAACTTGGACTTAACGGGCATCGGAAGTGTCACTATTCATCTCAGCAACTCCAAATACTATGGGTTAGACACTAATATCTGTCACTTTTTGGATTTTTCACATGTCAACCCTGTCCCCCTGCCTTTCCTACCAGGGCTGAACAAGGAATTAAAAGGCATCTGAAGCATCACTATTCATCTCAGCGTCCTCAAAAACTATGGATTAAACACTAATATCTGTTGTTTTTGGGTACTTTTGCATGTTACCCCCTTCCAATCCCCTTTCACTCCACCTCCCTATTAGGGGTGAACTTGGACTTGAAGGGTATCAGGAGGTCACTTTTCATCTCAGCAGCATCAAAATCTGTCATTTTCAGTCATTTTTACATGCCACCTCTTGGTACCGCTTTTCAGTCCCCTACCTATTGGATTCATCTTAGTGACCTCAAAGACTATGGGTCTGACACTAATATCTGTCGTTTTTGGTTATTTTTACATCACCCCTTCCCACCACTCCCTAGGGCTTAACTTGGACTTGAAGGGCATCAGGAGTGTCATTATTAATCTCAGTGACCTCAAAAACTATGGAAAAGACACTAATATCTATTTTTTTCAGTTATTTTGTTTTAATCCCTTCCTTTCCAACACCTCCCCCCCTCACCTACCCACAACCATTTGGAGCAAAATTGATTCTTTTTACCCCAACAGTATTCTTTCCCTGATGCTAACTTACATTAGATAGCCGCGACATTGCTGATCAGACTGTCATTGACACAGTGAGGAAGGTAGAACAGTTGGGTAAGGACCAGTATACCACCTTTGTGGAGGAACAGCATGTGTCACAAACATAGCACATTTTTTACCCCATCAAAAAGACTAATCTTCCCCTCTCTAAGCAGTCTCCTGCTCTAGAAAAATCCAAAGCACTATTGCAAGTGTCCTCCCTGAAAAATAACTGCTCTTTGTTCTTAAGGCTGTATGTTGCTTGTTAGATACGGGATGGCGATTTAGACAACTTTTTTCAGCATGAAAATCAAACAAATCCATTATCCATTTCACAAATTGGTTAAACTGAGCCAGCGGGACAAAATCTGATCCGGTAAAGTGCTTGGAGCATATGACACCTTCACATGATGCAGTTACTAAGCCTGATGGAGAGGTTATCATCTTTGATGTGCAGCTGTAATTAACATGGTGAATCATGGCTCAGCCAAAACTTTTCAGAGAATGCAACTGATGTCTTCTTTCCATACCTTGCCCTCACATTTGCAATCTGCTAGGAGAGTTGATGTCATATGAGATACCTATAAACAACAAAGCCTAAAATCATACACAAGAAGCAAGAAGGGAAAGGGCATCAGGAGATGTGTGGAGCCAACCAGTAAAATTCCTGGAAACTTGTGAATTGATGAGAACAAAGAAGAACCCTTTGCATTCCTGGCTATCCAAGCAATTCTGTTACAAACTGAGTGCCAGATTATCAGCACACATAACGATGTCCTCTGTAAATTACCAACTCAGCTCCATGTACCCATGAGGAGGCTGACCTTTGGATTATACTTCATGTGTTCGATGTTGTGAAAGAGGGATACAGCAAAATCCAAATTTGCACAGTGGACACTGACGTCTTTATCCTGGCCATCATGGCAGCTCAAAGGCTCGAAGTTCCTGAGTTATGGATTGCTTTTCATATAGGAAAGAATTTTCGATATTTGGCTGCCCATGAGATGACAAGTGCCCTTGGTTGTGACTGATCCCTTGCCTTACCCCTGTTCCACGCTTTCACTGGTTGTGATGGAGTGTCTTCTTTTAACGGGATGGGAAAGAAAACCTGTTAGGAGACCTAGAAAGTATTTGAAAATGTGACTGCAGCATTCTGCTCCTTAACAACTACCCCAGACTCCATAGGCCAGTCAGTGGTTTGAGTCACTGGAACACTTTGTTGTATTGCTCTATGACCGAACCAGCAGTCTTGTTCAAGCGAATGAGGCCAGAAAAGAATTGTATTTACAAGAGAAAGAGATCTTGAACACATCCCACCTACCCAAGCAGCCCTTCTGCAGCATGTTAAGAGGGCGGTGTACCAGGTAAAGTACTGGAACAAATAAATGTGTGACCCTGCACCAACACTACCATCACCAAGCAAATGGGGGTGGAAGCACAGTTTCTCAGGCAACTGGGAACCAGTCTGGACAACACTGCAGCAGGCTACTGATGCCTGTCGAGAACTCTTCGATGTGGGTGCAAAAAAGATTGTGGTGGACACTGCAAATGCCACAAAGCTGCTCTCAAGTGCACTTCTCTCTGCAAGTGTGACGGACAGTGTGGCCAGGAGTAACTTACAAACATAAAGAGATGTCATTGATCTTTAAAAAACATTCATACGTAAATAGCAGCTACTAATGTTTATATAATGCAAACAAATGTTTTCCTGTTACAACAGTGGACATGGTAAAGTGAATAAAGTGTATGCAATAGGTTTCATAACATAGGAATGAAAATTATTTACCTTTTATGAAGATAAAACCTTACTGAATTTAAAAACGAAAAAAGTTCTTGTTTCTTATGCAAATTGTAGCTATTGAAATGTATATAAAGCAAACAAATGTTTCCTTGTAACAACAGTGGACATGATGAAGTGAATGTAGTGTATGCAATAGGTTTTCATAACTTAGAAGTGAACATGATTTACCTTTAATTAATTATCATATCTTACTGAATTATTAAATGAAAAAAAATTATATCTTGTTTACGTAAATTGCAGTTATTGAAGTGTACATAATGCAAACAAACATTTTCCTGTTACCACAGGTGACATGATAAAGTGAATGTAGTGTATGCAATTGGTGTTCATACTATAGAAGTGAACATGATTTACCTTTACTGAAGATCAAATCACTACAGAGCGGCCATCTTGAAAATTTGCCATCACAATTTATGAAGGGGGATTCTGAGATGCCCCTATAGCCAAATATCTTCCTAAAAGCATGCCCCAGATGTGTGCCAAAGCTTATGCTTTTATGATTAAAAGCACAACTCTTACACATACCTGCTGCACTAAAACCTTACTTCTCAGAAACTAAAACTGAAACTGTGTCAATAACACAGACATCTTCATCTACAGAAGATGATGATAGCTATGAATTGAGAGCTGTAACCAAGATGAATATTTCTTCAGTTTTGGAATATTTGGAGAATAATGTGCATATCAAACAGTACAGAAAAATTATTTCTAATAAAATATACCATATTTATCTTAATTTTCATTGGTGAAACAACGGGCTATCTGTCAGTAGATTTTAGCAGGTTTTAATTTATTTGATTACTGAATCTAGAGACTATACTCCTACTCAGTGTTGAGCAAGGTGATGAAATTGAGTGAAGTGATTAGAAGTTTCACAGAATTTTTGTAGATGTACCTAGGTGTACCGAACTGACAAAACATGAGATCAAGATCCAAGAAGATGGAAAACCATTCAAGCAGAGAGCTTATCATTCATCACCTTATCATCAAGATATTTTGAAGAAATAAGTTGAATGTTTGTTGCAACGTGGATTAGCAGAACCCAGTTCAAGTCATTACAGCTCTCCATGTGTGCGCTAGTGAAGAAACCAGATGACTCATTTAGAATGTGTACTGATTATAGGAAACCGAATTCCATCAATGTAGCTGACAATTATCCCTTGCCTCTTATAGATCAGTTACTTGATAATATCAGGCAAGCCAAGTATGTTTCCAATATAGACTTGTTCAAAGGTTATTATCAGATGAGAATGCTAAGTTGCTGCTTTTATTACCCTTTTTGGACTATATCAGTAAACTGTTCTGCCGTTTGGTCTAATGAATGCACCTGAAACATTCCAACGAGTGATGGATCAACTGCTAGGACCTATAGAAGGAGTAGGTGCATACCTTGATAACATAGTCATTTACTCTACAACATGAGAAGATCATTGAAGATTCTGAGGAAAGTTTTCAAGAAACTATGAGAAGCAGTTCTAACAGTCAACCTATTGTGTAAAGTTAGAACCCATTTCTTGAAAGAACAATGTAATAGTAGATTATTTATCCAGTGGCAATCGTTAAGGACTTAACCCCCAACCCCCGATAACTAATCTTCTGGGGACGAGTCTTATGTTGTTGCCTTTGCAAAACAAACAATTCTCTCAGTAATTGTATGTAATGTTGCAAAGTGTCTGTAATATGTTCAGATTCCCATATTAAAGGTAGCTTAGAGTATGTTTAAACAAGTATTTTCAGAATTCACAAAGCATCATTAAAAGTTAAGAAAGAACATAGAATGAAAAGAGAGAGAAATTTAGTTTTTTTTTATTTGTTGAGTCTGTCCTGTACTGAACCAGCTCTATCTTGAGTCATGTCCAGAAACCCAAGTGTGTCGATTGCGCAATATTGCGTCTTTCAACTTCTTGTGCGAATCCCATTCGAATGCATCGACCTGAAACATCATATACAATCCTGTACATGACGTCATATATATATATAATATATATTATATAGGATATATAGATATATATATATATATAACTAATATAGATAATATATATATATATATGTGTGTGTGTGTGTGTGTGTGCGTGTGTGTATATATATATATATACATACATACACGCAGTAGTAGTAGTTGTTGTTTTTGTTGTTCACAGTTGTTGGTGTCATTGAAATAATCACTAAGTAAGCAAACTTTTGTTACTAATATTGATTTTTTGAAAAAAAACAATGTTCCATTATTCATACCATGGGGGGCACGAGGCCCGGTCCCCCAACCCCTTAATTCTTCCACTGCCGGTCATCTCAAGCATTAAAGACAACATTGCACTTTAGTTATAAGGAATTTATTTTAGTGTTAGCTGGAAGTGAAGTATATAAGATCTCCCCTGCCAGGTAGTGTGAAGCCCCTTCTACAAGTCATAATTGACTAAAGTGAAAATGATTAAGTTAAGGTTTGTATAAGAATTTTAGATTTTCATTTTTTATTCAGGTAAAGCCAACAGAGTTACCACAACCTATACCAAATGAAGGTATAAAGACTCCAAAGCTACAATTGGAAAGAAACAGGGATTGTTGTAAAGATGTAATTCTGTAATAGCTCTGTATATATCTTGATTTCTCTATGTAAACTCAAGAAAAATGAGAAATCACAATCTTTAATAATTTTATTTTTTTTTAATTGCCTAACCATATCATTCTTGAATATTATACACTGAATTGAATCTCTTAAAAAGTCATTAAGCAATAGAAGACTTTGTAAGTCTTTGCTACTTCTCCATTATGAATTTAATGAGGTCCCCAAGCCTTGAGCTAACATACAACGGGGCAATGTCTGACAAAAATGCAACCACGTCCAGTAGCTTTGGTGCAGCTTACAAATTCACTTTAGGCTTCAATCTTAATAGTCTTCTGTCTTTATTATTATTATTATTAGCTAAGAAGCCCCACTAGAATGGAAAAATAGAATGCCAAAAGCCAAGGGCTCCTGCAAGGAAAGCAACCCAGTACAGAAAAAGAGATTCAGAAGAAAAGATAAACTATACAACAGAAATATCCATAAGTATGAAAACTATATAAAAAAAAAACCGTGAAACAGTATTCATGCAAAGCCTGCTTAATAAAGGAAAGAATTTGTGCCCACCTTAAACTTCTAAAATTGAAATAATTCAAATACATGAATGGAAAGTTCATTCCATAATTTAGTTGCAGCTGGAACTCTGTGATATTGAACCTCACACTAGAAAAGGCAAGATAATGGGAATTAACTGCATGGTGGATGGTGTAGTCTGTGAGTGTGGGAATGAATTGGATAATCAATAATATAGTATACACAATGAGCTAACGAAAAACAGTGGAGGAGTTTGTTACTATGATCTGTAAAATAACTTATTATCCAACAATTTAAGATACCACTCACAAACTGAAAACCAAACTAGAAAACAACATTCAAAAGCGTGGTAAAATAAAAGAATGTAAACATTTCATATAAGAGACAGGTCTTCCAAAACGACGAAATACTTATTTAATGAATTAATTTTGTGTGTCATTGAAGAAGAGATGGACTGGATATTTTTCTTATAGTCAACTTGTAGTCAAGACTGGAATCTTGAGACAATCTTTAGGGGTACCAAGGTGCTAGACCATCAAACACAGACTGACAATCATACTTCAAGTATTATTAGTCTAGTTTCTTTACTTATAATTTTCATCATGTTTAGTGATAATTAGAACATTGGTGCTGACGTGAAGAATAAAATAAAATCATTTAATGTAAAATCTAGAAATTGCTGAAAAGATAATGATAGAGTGAATCAATATCATAAAGGTTGTGAAAATATATTGTACCTGAAGATTAAAGGAATTTGTAAAGAACGGGAAATTCTTTCCTAGAACTGATGTTTAAGAAAAGAATATTATGTTGAAAGACAATCCCGGGCAAGAATGGTATTCGATGGCATCACACCAATGGAATTTGATGACGTCACCTACTTTGGTGAGCTGCCTGATATATTGAAAAACAGATGGAATTACCCAAATAATAACAAAGAAAATGCTACTTAAAATGCTTAAAATTAATCTTATAAGGAGATTATCATTGCCACTTTATTTTTCAACAGGTTTATGAGACTTCTATACAAATTACATATAAACTTTAGTTATTCATGTAATTTTTTTGTGATAACTAAAAACCAAGTAATTAGTAACCTGTAGTGTGGAGTATGCTGGAAACACACACACGCAGAGAGAGAGAGAGAGAGAGAGAGAGAGAGAGAGAGAGAGAGAGAGAGAGAGAGAGAGAGAAAATAGTCTGTCCTCTGTATATTGTTCAAAGCAATAAAATCACATGTAAAGTCTGGCCACCTTTTCTTCCAAAATATCTCCCCAACTTCATAACATAACTGGTGGCAGGTAATTGTACAGGTCCAGATAATTGTAGAGGACGGACTTGCAACGAAAAGGAATGATTTTATACAAACTCAATTCTGCTCCCATGATGTTGCTTGCTAGTACCACCAGAAGATCACAGAAAGTTGCAAATCAAGATTCACCATAGGTTGTTGAAATAAAAGAAGAGCCTCTGTGTGATGCAGAGTAAACTTTTACTGATGTAGTGTCCTTCAGTTTCTCACCCTATAATGCTAATTAGGATAGTGGCATTGCCCTGTAGTTAATGGTCTTCATGAGCGTAATATTCTTGTAGATTGTGGTGCAGCAGCCAATATAATTACTGATAAGTCAAAGTTTAAGAGTTTTGATACTACTAAACTTATGATTAAACTTGTGGATGGTGCCAAGTGGAATAATATTGTTGGAGGTGAAGGGAAGGCTGAAGTTGTTCTTGATGATAAAAATGGTACCAAAAGGAATGTAACTCTTGGTAATGCTCTTTATATTCCACATTTCAAACAAACTATTTTCTCTGTTCAAGCAGCTGTTAGTAAGGGTGCGTCCCAGTATCCTGAGAGAAAGCGCCAAGCTCCGAGGTACTTGGAAGACTATGGTGACCCTGATGAGGTTGATTTATTTGGTAATTCAGCTCATTACTGTTGTGAAGTTTCTGAAGTACCTAAAGATTATTTGGGAGCTATGAGTTTGCCTGAAGCTCGCAAATAGAAGGCTGAAATGGATGAAGAGATACGGTCTCTTAAGGATAATAAAACTTATGAATTGTCCGGTTTGCTGTTAGACCATTCTGCTGTTGGTGGAAGATGGGTTCAGTGTTGCAAAAGAAGGATTGAAAGGGAAAGACCAATTTAAAGCCCACTATGTTGCAAAGGAGTATTCCCAGGTAGAATGTATCGATTATACCGATACATTTTCACCTACTGCACACTAACCTCAGTTGGAATACTCATGAAAATGTCAGTGCAAGAAAATTTTATGGTACACTGTATGGATTTGAAAAGTGCATATCGTAATTCCGGTATTGATTGAGAATTTTTTTCAACAGCCTGAAGGTTATACTGAGACAAGCAAGAATGGTGACCAGTTAGTTTGGAAATTGAATAACTCTTTGTATGGTTTAAAGCAATCAGGTAGAAAATAGTAGGTAGAAAATAGAATGATGTGCATTGTAGAGAAGCGTTGTAGGATGTCTAACATATATTATGACTTGTACCAACCCTGATTTAATGGCGGATCCTTCTCAGAGTCATCTATCAATGTGTGAATTTGTTTTGAAATACTTGAAAGGTACAGAGGATTGTAATCTACTATGCATTTCAGGGACCGCGAGTCATACTCAAATATCTTTCAAACTAAATTGTTGTAATGAAATGGTACTTTAACACGGTGTACAAGACACCTCCCAATAACTTTTGATAATATCGTGCATGTCAGATGGGGTGAGTTAAGGCATTTACTCTTGACTTATGAATTCAAACATCCTTGATGCCCATCCCATTTCACCTTACCTCCCTCCCTCCCTCCCTCACCCTTCCCCTCCTCATCCCTCTCTCAACACACTTTCCTGTCCTTCCCATCTCAGGCCCCTACTTTCCAGCCTATTATATCATATTAAGCAATATCAGTGTTATAAACATGTTGATTTTTGTAGATTCTATGTTCATTTATTTATTGTTATTGTATTTTCTTAAATTATATAAATGGGAATAGGCTAAAGAGCGTATGACTATCATCGTTCACCAAGGCCATAAGAGACAAGTAGGTGGAGCTTTGTCTACTTCCTTATTGAGTCAGCAGGTGAACTGCCGCAAAGAAAACAAAAAGAGGAAAATTGGTATAGTTTTTGGGAACTACTATCACATTGTGTGTGTGTGTGTGTGTGAGTTTCTCTATTCATATCACACTATAATTTCGTTTCTACTAATCTAATGCCAGTAATAATCCTATAACCAAGGGATAAATTATTATTAGTATAATGGCTAGAAAAAGCAGACATATATATACATTACAGTGGTGAAAGGAAAAATGCCATATTTACATATTAAGAGTCTTATATGGGTTGAATATATGGAATAAGGCAAAAAAACTGATAAAAAAGCACACACACACAAGTAAATGTAGGCCTCTGCACTCAAATGGTAGCACACTTGGTAGAGTAGTAACCCATGTTGCATCTTTTATTTTTAGCTAACAGTCTGGGTAGCCTAAATGCTTGCCGAATGGGCTCTTAGCTGACCACTTGGGGCACCTAAGTTGTTTTCATTAGAAAACGGTTGCTGGGTTAAAATTCAGGAGAAATTTGAAGATTCTATATCATGGACGAAAACTTGTGTATCATAATCAGAGATATGGAAATTTAACCTTCAACAGATTTCTTTG
>NC_087203.1:2396808-2398929 GCF_015104395.2 Macrobrachium nipponense
ACCTGGGAGAGCTCAGAACCTCCTCAGATATTGCCCTGAAGACACCACTTCACCCCTTCTGCTCCCCCTGCCTCCTCTGGGGAAGTACCAAGTATTTTTATACTTCCATAGTGCACAGAAATATCAGCAGATAAGAAGACTACCAAGCCCAGGATTTCCAGGTACTGTGAGAGTAAATTCCAGTTCAGCCAGGGAATTGATTTGCCTTTTGTCTGTATTTCATTTTCATTCTT
This sequence comes from Macrobrachium nipponense, assembly GCF_015104395.2. Classification (NCBI taxonomy): domain Eukaryota; kingdom Metazoa; phylum Arthropoda; class Malacostraca; order Decapoda; family Palaemonidae; genus Macrobrachium; species Macrobrachium nipponense. The sequence goes on from NC_087203.1 coordinate 2,397,042, forward strand.
CCAAGGCGACTTCCCCCCTCCTTTGTTTAGCTTCTCATTCCCCCAATCTTGGTTCAATGCTATGATTACTCCCCTTGTGATACTAGTAACCATCCCCTAGTTAATTCAAGCAACGAAGTAGTTCTCTCTGTGTAAATTCCAAGTCATTTTCATTCTCCCTTAGTGGCCTGTAAACTTTTGATTTAAAGAAAGTAGTGTGTAACGTTCACCCATGTGTACCCCCGCCTTATGCTAGGATACCATCTCTTTGCAGACAAATACCGTGCCTGATTGTGGGAGAACTTGGGAACCCTTTGGAGTAGGCCTTGCATTTTCAATAACCCGTTTGCACAAAATTCTGAACGCTGTGTCTGGTTGCCCCCAGCCACGTGTTTCCAGTGGATTGACAATCAACCACCTTATTAGTTCCTGGACCTATGTAAATTAATGTAAATATAGTGCATTTGAAACTAAAGTCCAGCTTTTATGTAAATTCCTCCTTCCTCAGTAATATTGGCCTTCTGCCATAGTTTTTTTTCTTTTCTTTGGTGTGATCTCTCGTTTCTCCATTCAAGGGCAATTTTTTTCCAATATTAAATTACATAGTTCAGGAGTGAACGAGCAGTTCAGAACTATATATATATATATATATATATATATATATACATATACATATATATATATATATATATATATATTATATATATATATTATATATATATATATATATATATATATATATATATATATATTATATATTTTTATATATATATATATATATATATATATATATATATATTATATATATATATATATATATATGCCTTTGTAAAGTGTATGTTTTATGTTCAGCTTCCATAATGAGATTAACTTAGCATAAAATGTTAAGAGTAACGTAAATCTTTAATCATGCATTTTGCCCACACCCGTATGTTTTGTTGTGCTTAGCTATCAACTAGCAATCAATGCATGTTGGAAAATAAGCAATAAGTCCCGCTAGAGTTATGCTCTGTTCGTATTGTTAGGAGAAAACTTGCTTTTTCTCGTGTTTTTTGTAAACAATCACTTTAGCCGCCAGTAGTCTGCATCAAACGCGTATTTATTTCGTCCAATACGTGTCTTGAAGACTTGTTGAGAGTAAAGTATTGCGCAATATTGCGTCAGGTTCTAGGAGTTTCTGTGGTCGGAACGTTTTGTGTAGTGTCTTATGACGTCATTATCTCGGAAGTGATGTCACTATTTGCTTTCGAGAGAGTTCAATAGTCATCTTTCATGTTCAGAGATTTTTATTGTCTGAACTGTGTACTGTTGATATTTATAAATAAATAAATCATAATCTGGCTCTCCCTCCCTCTCGTTTCTGAAGCAATTTAATTGTAAAATTTCATGGTACCTCGGTCCCTAAATGTTTTGATGTCGTGGATGACGATCGTGCTAACCCAGAATTTCCCCCATAGGAAGATAGGGTTTCTTGCCGTTCATTCTGAGGTCAGATACAATTTGCGTTGGGTGGTATTCTTGGGACCGTTCGAACTGGTCCATTTCTCTCTTCTTTTTTTTTCCGACCGAGGGCTAAATAATTTTTACAATAACGTAAAGAATTGTATTGGTCACTCTAATAGTGTTGTTAGATTTTATATTATTGCTCTTATTTTGTGTAATCTGAACAAATATTGTTAAAGTGAATTTAGAAGCTGTAGCACAAAGGAAAAACTTGTACCAGGTAAAGCGATTTGATTTCTTAACCATGGTTAAAATGATTTTTGAAGTGTATTTTGCATATTGTTTTCATTATTTATTTATTTATTTATTTATTTATGTATTTATTTAGTTGTGTTTTGTGTGTTTCATATCTTAGTTTTTACATTTTTGGTACTTTCTACATTGTGTAATTTCATATTTTTGCACT
>NC_087203.1:2399429-2426946 GCF_015104395.2 Macrobrachium nipponense
AGTGCAAAAATATGAAAATACGCAATGTGGAAAAGTACCTAAAATATAAAAACTAAGATATGGAAACACTCAAACACACTAAAATAAATAAATAAATAAATAAATAAATCATGAAAATAATATGCAAAATACACTTCAAAAATAATTTTAACCATGGTTAAGAAATCAAATCGCTTTACCTGGTACAAGTTTTTCCTTTGTGCTACAGCTTCTAAATTCACTTTAACAATATTCGTTCAGACTACACAAAATAAGAGCAATAATATAAAATCTAACAAAACTATTAGAGTGACCAATATAATTCTGTACGTTTTTGTAAAAATTATTTAGCCCTCGGTCGGGGGAAAAAAAAAAAAAAAAGAGAAATGGACCAGTTCGAACGGTCCCAAGAATACCACCCACCGCAAATTGTATCTTACCTCAGAATGAAGGAAAGAAACCCTATCTTCCCATGGGGGAAATTCTGGGTTAGCACGATCGTCATCCACGACATCAAAACATTTAGGGACCGAGGTACCATGAAATTTACAATTAAATTGCTTCAGAAACGAGATGGAGGGAGAGCCAGATTATGATTTATTTATTAATAAATATCAACAGTACACAGTTTCAGACAATAAAAATCTCTGAACATGAAAGATGACTATTGAACTCTCTCGAAAGCAAATAGTGACATCACTTCCGAGATAATGACGTCATAAGACTACACAAAACGTTCCGACCACAGAAACTCCTAGAACCTGACGCAATATTGCGCAATACTTTACTCTCAACAAGTCTTCAAGACACGTATTGGACGAAATAAAGACGCGTTTGGTGCAGTTTACTGGGGGCTAAAGTGATTGACTGTTTACAAAAAACATGAGAAAAAGCAAGCCTTCCTTATGGCTATGTGATGACCAAGTTTTCTCATAACAATACGAACAGAGCATAACTCTAGCGGGACTTATCGCTTATTTTCCAACATGCATTGATTGCTAGTTGATAACTAAGCACAACAGAACATACGGGTATGGGCAAAATGCATGATTAAAGATTTACGTTACTCTTAACATTTTATGCTAAGTTAATCTCATTATGGAAGCTGAATATAATACATTTTACAAAGGCATATATATATATATATATATATATATATATATATATATATATATATATATATATATATATTGTTCTGAACTGCTCGTTCACTCCTGAAATATGTAATTTAACATTGGAAAAAAATTGCCCTTGAATGGAGAAACGAGAGATCACACCAAAGAAAAGAAAAAAAAAAACTATGGCAGAAGGCCAATATTACTGAGGAAGGAGGAATTTACATAAAAGGTGGACATTAGTTTAAATGCACTATATTTACATTAATTTACATAGGCTCCAAGAACTAATGAAGGAGGTTGATTGTCAATCCACTGGAAACACGTGGCTGGGGGCAACCAGACACAGCGTTCAGAATTTTGCGCAAACGGGTTATTGAAAATGCAAGGCTTACTCCAAAGGGTTCCCAAGTTCTCCCACAATCAGGCACAGTATTGTCTGCAAAGAGATGGTATCCTAGCAAAAGGCAGGGGCACACATGGGCGAGCGTTACTCACTACTTTCTTTCAATCAAAAGTTTACAGGCCACTCAGGGAGAATGAAAATGACTGGGAATTTACACAGAGAGAACTATTTTGTTGCTTGAATTAACTAGGGGATGTTTACTAGTATCACAAGGGGAGTAATCACAGCATTGAACCAAGATTGGGGGAATGAGAAGCTAAACAAAGGAGGGGGAAGTCGCCTTGGAAGAATGGAAATGAAATACAGACAAAAGGCAAAACAATTCCCTGGCTGAACTGGAATTTACTCTCACAGTACCTGGAAATCCTGGGCTTGGTAGTCTTCTTATCTGCTGATATTTCTGTGCACTATGGAAGTATAAAAATACTTGGGACTTCCCCAGAGGAGGCAGGGGGAGCAGAAGGGGTGAAGTGGTGTCTGCAGGGCAATATCTGAGGGGGTTCTGAGCGCTCCTAGGTCTAAGGTTCTTCTGAGGATGAACCGCTGGGTCCCTGCCCTTTTGAGACTTCTCCTGGTAAGCGCCGCCCACGCCCTGTGGGGGGTAAATTCCGGACAGCCAATGGGAGCAGAGATAGCTTTCTAGAGAATGGAAGCTTTCAATTCAAAGGGGCAACTTGCATATAGACAAGGATGAATGAATCTTGTTATAAGAAATCTTAACTTTCCTAGGTTCTGGCTTAAAATCTTGAACACCTCCCCATTCTAGAGAACATTTCAACCTTAGATGGGTAGGAATGGACAAGACAAGCCAGAAACAAGGACAAATAATGATTAGATAAACTTAACCTACAGGGTAAATTATATCCTATATAATACTGCTAGCTTAATTGTTTAAGGCAACACATACTATTAGTTTACCTTGATGCGGCGATATGACACGTTCAGGTGTGTTAATAGCCCTACGATTCATTAAGTGACTTGGTCTTGTAACAAGAAGACGCCTAACAGTATTAATTACATCCTAGTAAACATTAGTGCAAACTAACAAGTATGGAATTAATGAAGTAATTCTTTGTAGAGATTAAATAAGATGACACAAAATGAAAATCTCACCAGAGACAATTTCACAAAATATAAAGACTAGGGAATAACACTAAATCAGAAATCAAATCAAAACAATGTATAAACGAGCCAGGCTTCGAAAATATCTCTAAAGCTATAGCAATGTTTGCTGGCTAAAATTTTTCCCAAGTCAAATGGAATTCTAAGTGCCAGGAATAGGGCACTGTGCCAATTGTGGCACTTTTTAGGATAATAGTTCATGAAGAAGTACTAATTTATAAGGCCAGAATAGCTGGCGGGTGTGGCTCTGCCTAAGCAGGGCATACAATATACAATAAATGCCTCCTAAAGGCAGTAAAGAAGAGGAAAGGAAACCAAGGAAGAGAAGATATAGACAGTACAAAAAAAAAAAAGTTACAAAAGGGTCAGAAGGAAGTAGAAGTAGCAGAATCTGGCACTTTCCTCTGGATGGAGAGGGTCAGAATTCTCTATAAGAGGGTGATACTGTGCCAGGCACAAGTGCAGAGAGACTATTGGCCCTCGTAAGGTTTTGGAAAACCTTGACGCCCTTTCCCCTTCTTCCTTCGACCTCTCCGAGGTCGGTTTGATGATGCCATTGGGGGCCTTGAATGATTCAGGCTCTTTAAAGATTCCGCATGGGGCATAGGCTCCGGCTGCTGCGACAACTGGGGCCTTGGCACTCGTCCCGGTGCCTAATGCTGCATGGCTCGGTTCCCTGAGTACTTCGGCCAAATAGGATTCGGCAGTCATTACTCCATCTGATACCCAGACAAACATCGACAACTCCTTGGAGCATCTCGCAGATTTTCGTTATAACCCAACAAACCCTACATTCTACTCAGCCTTCATCTTCGAACCTATTAAGAATACTTTCTTCATTCTTTCAATGCTGTTTTTGCTTTAATTTTGACTGTATTTTACCTCTGTAGCAATATATATATATATATATATTATATATATATATATATATATATATATATATATATATATATATATATATTCCGCTCTTATAATAAGGCAATAAGGACAGACCAACATTTTTATATTCATTCCGTTTCCTCTTTCACAACTGCTTTATTAGAAATCTAAATGTACTATAAATTTGCAAATTGATATGAAGAGGTATAGAGAAAGAATTCTGTTCCTGCTTTTATGAGATATATATATTCAGTATTATGATTTTGATTATCTCAAAACTAAAGCTTTGTGTTGCAGACTCATTTGATACTAGAGATTTTTTACACGTGTATGTGTGTATAGTTATATCAAGCTTAACTGATAACATTGATTAGAAAATATACCAAGACCTCTTTGGGTGTAAATGTCAATTAATGTACTATTTAACAAATTGTCATTTTTTCCTCTCTCAGGGCGGCCTCCGATTAGCAACTACGGTTGATCTCGACATGACTTCTGGACAGTTTATCCAGTTCAACCTTCAAATGGGTTGCAAAAAACCAGCAATCCATCAGAGCAAACATTCCGCCGAAACTCGAATGGAGAGCGATTTCATCCCACCCAGTGAAGAGACATCAAGTTACCGTCTTCATAGTATCCTAGTCCAGTACTCGACCAATGGCGGAATTGTGTGGCACATGTTAAAGGTTAGATCTTTCAGATTTCGTCTTCATGTTGACACCAGTCACTAATAGCCTTCTGTTTTTCTTTAGTGGCGTTTTATATACGGACTTTTCATTTATCTTCACAAGATGTGCATATTTTGCATATATTATTAAACAGCATCTGCACAGATGTTATTGTCAAATTTTGCATAGAAACTTTTTTTTTTTTTTTTTTTTTTTTTTTTACCTTTCAAAATCAGTGGTCCTAGTCATTCTCCGAGAGAAAAGGTGTAACTGTTCCTATGTTTACAGTAATAAAATATGGTTCAACCGACCCCAGATACTAGGCTCTCAGGAACCTCATCCTTCTACATATTTGAGTTCCTTTCGCGTGTAATCTTGAGTAACTTGATTTACTTTTTCTTAAATGAAGTACCATATATCCTTTCTTCCAATATATCCTTTCCTTTAATTTCAAGATTCCGTAAATGTTCTGAAATAACTATTGCAGTTTGTAATTTCATGAAGAATCGCAATGAGTCTCACAGTAGATAAGGATAATGCATCTTTTAGGTTCCAGTTCCAGAATGTTTCCGCCATGATAGGAAGAATGTTAATTGTAAAATGAATAAGTTGGAGCTGTTTTTTCCAATTCGAGGCTTAATACAAAGTCAACAGTTCCAATCAGGTATCCTCGAATTCATGCTGATGGGAAATTAACTTTAAGTCAGGTCGACTGGACCTCCCCACCATTAGAACCTCTAACAACGAACATCCCCAGATAAGTCAGTCAGTTGCTGCAAATCCTCGGGAAATGTTGATGAATAGAATATCTGATTCTTCTGGCTTAAGCCACAGCTTACTTTCTAAGGGAAACTCAGTTTTAAAAAAAGATTGCACGGAAACGAGAGAATTATCTTCTCGAGAGTGCCTTTTCTCGATTCTTAGTTAAAAATATATCTGCAAATGTCTTGGGCTGGAAAAAATATGACGAACAGATGAAAATTAAATGAGTAAATCGACAGAAGTAAGGTGAAATCAAAGAAAGTAGCAAGAGTGAAAAAAGCGTGAAGCAGCAAAATTTGTATTATATCATAAGGCAGGATTGTTCAACCATTTCGCCTTCGTGAAAGTGAGAGGCGGAAGCTCCTTGCAAATGTGAGAAAAATGTTAAAAGCTTTTGACATGGATCATGTTCATAGTAGGCGAATCTAGAGCCAATGGTGTAGTAACAACACGAATTTGTAATGAACAATGATACGAAGGCATAGAAAAAAATGGTCGTTTGGGAGACTTTCAGTGTCATGCACAGTGTCGATGTCAAAAAACATAATATTTCATATTATATTATATATATATATTTATTATATTAGTATTTATATATATATATATATTATATATATCATACTAATACTAAAAAACTAATATTTCATATATAATATAATATATATATGTATATATATTATATATATATATATAATATTTATATATTATTATATATCTATTATAAAAAACAAATATTTCATATATATATGTATCTATATATATATATATATATATATATTATATATATATTATATATATATATAGATTCCCTAAAAACATAATATTCATATATATATATATATATATGATATATATATATAGTATATATATATATATATATATATATATATTATTATAATATATTACATTAAAAAACATAATATGTCATATATAATATATATATATATGTATATATGATATATGTATCTGTATATATATATATATATGTATATATATATAGATATATATATACTATTAAAAAAAGATATATATATTCTATATATATATATAGATATATATATATATATAGATATAGATATATATATATATATATATATATATATATATATATATATATATATATATAACATATATATATATATATATAGATATATATATATATATAATATTTAAATATATATATATATAATATATATATATATATATATATATATATATATCTAATACAAATAGATATATGAAATATTATGTTTTTGACATCGACACTGTGCATGACACTGAAAGTCTCCCAAACGACCATTTTTTTCTATGCCTGCGTATCATTGTTCATTACAAATTCGTGTTGTTACTACACCATTGGCTCTAGATTCGCCTACTATGAACATGATCCATGTCAAAAGCTTTTAACATTTTTCTCACATTTGCAAGGAGCTTCCGCCTCTCACTTTCACGAAGGCGAAATGGTTGAACAATCCTGCCTTATGATATAATACAAATTTTGCTGCTTCACGCTTTTTTCACTCTTGCTACTTTCTTTGATTTCACCTTACTTCTGTCGATTTACTCATTTAATTTTCAGCTGTTCGTCATATTTTTTCCAGCCCAAGACATTTGCAGATATATTTTTTAACTAGGAATCGAGAAATGGCACTTTCGAGAAGATAATTCTCTCGTTTCCGTGCAATCTTTTTTAAAACTGTGTTTTCCTTAGATAATATATATATATATATATATATATATATATATATATATATATTATTATATATATATACATATATTATCTATTATCTGATTTATCATTGTTTCTTCCTTTTCTTGCAATGCAGGAAATTCACTACCAGGAGACGTCCAGACCAATATCGATATCAATTAACTTGGGTGATTTTCCCGATGTACAACAAAATGCTACAAGATTTCGTTTGTGGCAACCAAGGCATGAGGGTGTGATGATGCAAGCATGGGCTATAGATAACATCTTCATTGGAGGGATGCCAGTCACACCAAATGTCTTGTATGAAGACTTCAACAAAGGTTCTCCAATGGAAGACGTTTGGACTGACTGGCCGGCAGGGGAAGTAGGAGTGCTCTGCGACAAGTAAGCAAGTTCTCTTGATTTTATCTTTACCTACTGATTAGTATTGTAGGTTTACTCTCTCTGATGAGTTTGGAAGGAAAATGTAAATCTTAAAGTATGCTTAAATCTGTTTCGTTTCATAAAAGCTGTAAAGGTATGAATGTCATGCTCACAAGATATATAAATAGAAATTGACCGACCATCTCTAAAATTGTTGCCTAAAGTTCAGTAAATGATTGAAGATGCTAAAGCATGCAAGGCAAAACCCTGTGCTTCATAATCAGATGTATGGAAAACGTAAATGTGATTTTTTATGGCTTTTAGACAGCTTCAAGGCACTACAAAGAAATCTGTTGAAGGTTACATTTCCATATCTCTGATTATGATGCACAAGTTTTCGTCCATGATATAGAATCTTCAAATTTCTCCTGAATTTTAACCCAGCAACCGTTTTCTAATGAAAACAACTTAGGTGCCCCAAGTGGTCAGCTAAGAGCCCATTCGGCAAGCATTTAGGGTACCCAGACTGTTAGCTAAAAATAAAATACGCAACATGGGTTACTACTCTACCAAGTGTGCTACAATTTGAGTGCAGAAGCCTACAGTTACTTGTGTGTGTGTGCTTTTTTATCAGTTTTTTTATCTTATTCCATATACGTATTCAACCCATATAAGACTATTAATATGTAAATATGGCATTTTTCCTTTCACCACTGTAATGTATATATATGTCTGCTTTTTCTAGCCATTATACTAATAATAATTTATCCCTTGGTTATAGGATTATTACTGGCATTAGATTAGTAGAAACGAAATTATAGTGTGATATGAATAGAGAAACTCACACACACACAATGTGATAGTAGTTCCCAAAAACTATACCAATTTTCCTCTTTTTTTTTTGTTTTCTTTGCGGCAGTTCACTGCTGACTCAATAAGGAAGTAGACAAAGCTCCACCTACTTGTCTCTTATGGCCTTGGTGAACGGTGATAGTCATACGCTCTGTAACCTATTCCCATTTATATAATTTAAGAAAATACAATAACAATAAATAAATGAACATAGAATCTACAAAAATCAACATGTTTATAACACTGATATTGCTTAATATGATATAATAGGCATGGAAAGTAGGGGCCTGAGATGGGAAGGACAGGAAAGTGTTGAGAGAGGGATGAGGAGGGGAAAGGTGAGGAAGGGAGGGAGGGAGGTAAGGTGAAATGGGATGGGCATCAAGGATGTTTGAATTCATAGGTTGGCGATGCTGGACAACACTGTGTAAGTCAAGAGTAATGCCTTAACCTACCCCATCTGACATGCACGATATTACCAAAAGTTATTGGGAGGTGTCTTGTACACTGTGTTAAAGTACCATTTCAATACAACAATTTAGTTTGAAAGATATTTGAGTATGACTCGCGGTCCCTGAAATGCATAGTAGATTACAATCCTCTGTACCTTTCAAGTATTTCAAAAGAAATTTACACATTGATAGATGACTCTGAGAAGGATCCGCCATTAAATCAGGTTGGTACAAAGTCATAATATATGTTTAAGACATCCTACAACGCTTCTCTACAATGCACATCATTCTATTTTCTACCTGATTGCTTTAAACCATACAAAGAGTTATTCAATTTCCAAACTAACTGGTCACCATTCTTGCTTGTCCAGTATAACCTTCAGGCTGTTGAAAAAAATTCTCAATCAATACCGGAATTACGATATGCACTTTTCAAAAAATCCATACATTGTACCAAAAAATTTTCTTGCACTGACATTTGCATGAGCATTCCAACTGAGGTTAGTGTGTCAGTAGGTGAAAATGTATCGGTATAATCGATACATTCTACCTGGGAATACTCCTTTGCAACATAGTGGGCTTTAAATTGCTCTTTCCCTTTTCAATCCTTCTTTTGCAACACTGAACCCATCTTCATCCAACAACAGAATGGTCTAACAGCAAACCGGACAATACATAAGTTTTTATTATCCTTAAGAGACCATATCTCTTCATCCATTTCAGCCTTCTATTTGTGAGCTTCAGGCAAACTCATAGCTCCCAAATGATTTTTAGGTACTTCAGAAACTTCACAACAGTAAATGAGGGCTGAATTTAACCAAATAAAGCAACCTCGTCCTTGACTACAAGTTGACTATAAGAAAAAAATACCCAGTCCATCTCTTCTTCAATGACACACAAAATTAATTTATTAAATAAGTATTTCGTCGTTTTTGGAAGACCTGTCTCTTATATGAAATGTTTACATTCTTTTATTTTACCACGCTTTGAAGTTGTTTTCTAGTTTGGTTTTCAGCTGGAGTGGTATCTTTAAAATTTTTGGATAATAAAGTTATTTTTACAGATCATAGTAACAAACTCCTGCACTGTCTTTCGTTAGCTCATTGTGTATACTATATTATTGATTATCCAATGCATTCCCACACTCACAGACTACACCATCCACCATGCAGTTAATTCCCATTATCTTGCCTTTTCTAGTGTGAGGTTCAATACCACAGAGTTCCAGCTGCAACTAAATTATGGAATGAACTTTCCATTCATGTATTTGAATTATTTCAATTTAGAACTTTAAGGTTGGCACAAATTCTTTCCTTTATTAAGCAGGCTTTGCATGAATACTGTTTCACAGTTTTAATTGTTTTTATAGTTTCATTCTTATGGATATTTCTGTTGTACAGTTTATCCTTTCTCTTTACTTCTGAAACTCTTTTTCTGTACTGGGTTGCTTTCCTTGCAGGAGCCCTTGGCTTTTGGCATTCTATTTTTCCATTCTAGTGGGGCATCTTAGCTAATAATAATAATAATAAAGACAGAAGACTATTAAGATTGAAGCCTAAAGTGAATTTGTAAGCTGCAACAAAGCTACTGGACGTGGTTGCATTTTTGTCAGATATTGCCCAGTTGTATGTTAGCTCAAGGCTTGGGGACCTCTTTAAATTCATAATGGAGAAGTAGAAAAAACTTACAAAGTCTTCTATTGCTTAATGACTTTTTAAGAGATTCAATTCAGTGTATAATATTCAAGAATGATATGGTTAGGCAATTAAAAAAATAAATTATTAAAAGAGTGATTTCTCATTTCTTGAGTTTACATAGAGAAATCAAGATATATACAGAGCTATTACAGAATTACATCTTTACAACAATCCCTGTTTCTTTCCAATTGTAGCTTTGGAGTCTTTATACCTTCATTTGGTATAGGTTGTGGTAACTCTGTTGGCTTTACCTGAATAAAAAATGAAAATCTAAAATTCTTATACAAACCTTAACTTAATCATTTTCACTTTAGTCATTATGACTTGTAGAAGGGGCTTCACACTACCTGGCAGGGGAGATCTTATATACTTCACTTCCAGCTAACACTAAAATAAATTCCTTATAACTAAAGTGCAATGTTGTCTTTAATGCTTGAGATGACCGGCAGTGGAAGAATTAAGGGGTTGGGGGACCGGGCCTCGTGCCCCCCATAGTATGAATAATGGAACATTGTTTTTTTTTTTTTCAAAAAATCATATTAGTAACAAAAATTTGCTTACTTAGTGATTATTTCAATAACACCAACAACTGTAATATATATATATATATATATATATATATATATATATATATACATATATATATATATATATATATATATATATATATATATATATATATATGACGTCATGTACAGGATTGTATATGATGTTTCAGGTCGATGCATTCGAATGGGATTCGCACAAGAAGTTGAAAGACGCAATATTGCGCAATCGACACACTTGGGTTTCTGGACATGACTCAAGATAGAGCTGGTTCAGTACAGGACAGACTCAACAAATAAAAAATACTAAAATCATGCAGCTTCAAGTGATGAATGGTATGTTCGCTTTCATGAAAAAAGCTAAATTTCTCTCTCTTTTCATTCTATGTTCTTTCTTAACTTTTAATGATGCTTTTGTGAATTCTGAAAATACATTGTTTAAACATAACTCTAAGCTACCTTTAATATGGAATCTGAACATATTACAGACACTTTGCAACATTACATACAATTACTGAGAGGAAGTTGTTTTGCAAAGGCAACAACATAAGACTCGTCCCCCAGAAGATTAGTTATCCGGGGGTTAAGTCCAACGATTTGCCACTGGATAAATAATCTACTATTACATTGTTCTTTCAAGAAATGGGTTCTAACTTTACACAATAGGTTGACTGTTAGAACTGCTTCTCATAGTTTCTTGAAAACTTTCCTCAGAATCTTCAATGATCTTCTCAAGGTATGCACCTACTCCTTCTATAGGTCCTAGCAGTTGATCCATCACTCGTTGGAATGTTTCAGGTGCATTCATTAGACCAAACGGCAGAACAGTTTACTGATATAGTCCAAAAAGGGTAATAAAAGCACCAACTTAGCATTCTCATCTGATAATAACCTTCAACAAGTCTATATTGGTCTATATTGGAAACATACTTGGCTTGCCTGATATTATCAAGTAACTGATCTATAAGAGGCAAGGGATAATTGTCAGCTACATTGATGGAATTCGGTTTCCTATAATCAGTACACATTCTAAATGAGTCATCTGGTTTCTTCACTAGCGCACACATGGAGAGCTGTAATGACTTGAACTGGGTTCTGCTAATCCACGTTGCAACAAACATTCAACTTATTTCTTCAAAATATCTTGATGATAAGGTGATGAATGATAAGCTCTCTGCTTGAATGGTTTCCCATCTTCTTGGATCTTGATCTCATGCTTTGTCAGTTCGGTACGCCTAGGTACATCTGCAAAAATTCTGTGAAACTTCTAATTACTTCACTCAATTCATCACCTTGCTCACACTCAGATGTTTCAATTTTTATTCTCCAAATATTCCAAAACTGAAGAAATATTCATCTTGGTTACAGCTCTCAATTCATAGCTATCATCATCTTCTGTAGATGAAGATGTCTGTGTTATTGACACAGTTTCAGTTTTAGTTTCTGAGAAGTAAGGTTTTAGTGCAGCAGGTATGTGTAAGAGTTGTGCTTTTAATCATAAAAGCATAAGCTTTGGCACACATCTGGGGCATGCTTTTAGGAAGATATTTGGCTATAGGGGCATCTCAGAATCCCCCTTCATAAATTGTGATGGCAAATTTTCAAGATGGCCGCTCTGTAGTGATTTGATCTTCAGTAAAGGTAAATCATGTTCACTTCTATAGTATGAACACCAATTGCATACACTACATTCACTTTATCATGTCACCTGTGGTAACAGGAAAATGTTTGTTTGCATTATGTACACTTCAATAACTGCAATTCATGTAGACAAGATATAATTCTTTTCATTTAATAATTCAGTAAGATATGATCATTAATTAAAGGTAAATCATGTTCACTTCTAAGCTATGAAAACCTATTGCATACACTACATTCACTTCATCATGTCCACTGTTGTTACAAGGAAACAATAGCTACAATTTGCATAAGAGACAAGAACTTTTTTCCTTTTTTAAATTCAGTAAGGTTTTATCTTCATAAAAGGTAAATAATGTTCATTTCTATATTATGAAACCTATTGCATACACTTTATTCACTTTATCATGTCCACTGTTGTAACAGGAAAACATTTGTTTGCATTATATAAACATTAGTAGCTGATATTTACGTATGAATGTTTTTTAAAGATCAATGACATCTCTTTATGTTTGTAAGTTACTCCTGGCCACACTGTCCGTCACACTTGCAGAGAGAAGTGCACTTGAGAGCAGCTTTGTGGCATTTGCAGTGTCCACCACAATCTTTTTTGCACCCACATCGAAGAGTTCTCGACAGGCATCAGTAGCCTGCTGCAGTGTTGTCCAGACTGGTTCCCAGTTGCCTGAGGAACTGTGCTTCCACCCCCATTTGCTTGGTGATGGTAGTGTTGGTGCAGGGTCACACATTTATTTGTTCCAGTACTTTACCTGGTACACCGCCCTCTTAACATGCTGCAGAAGGGCTGCTTGGGTAGGTGGGATGTGTTCAAGATCTCTTTCTCTTGTAAATACAATTCTTTTCTGGCCTCATTCGCTTGAACAAGACTGCTGGTTCGGTCATAGAGCAATACAACAAGTGTCCCAGTGACTCAAACCACTGGCCTATGGAGTCTAGGGTAGTTGTTAAGGAGCAGAATGCTGCAGTCACATTTTCAAATACTTTCTAGGTCTCCTAGCAGGTTTTCTTTCCCATCCCGTTAAAAGAAGACACTCCATCACAACCAGTGAAAGCGTGGAACAGGGGTAAGGCAAGGGATCAGTCACAACCAAGGGCACTTGTCATCTCATGGGCAGCCAAATATCGAAAATTCTTTCCTATATGAAAAGCAATCCATAACTCAGGAATTTCGAGCCTTTGAGCTGCCATGATGGCCAGGATAAAGACGTCAGTGTCCACTGTGCAAATTTGGATTTTGCTGTATCCCTCTTTCACAACATCGAACACATGTAGTATAATTCGACTGTCAGCCTCCTCATGGGTACATGGAGCTGAGTTGGTTACATCTCATGTAATTTACAGAGGACATCTTCGTTATGTGTGCTGATAATCTGGCACTCAGTTTGTAACAGAATTGCTTGGATAGCCAGGAATGCAAAGGGTTCTTCTTTGTTCTCATCAATTCACAAGTTTCCAGGAATTTTACTGGTTGGCTCCACACATCTCCTGATGCCCTTTCCCTTCTTGCTTCTTGTGTATGATTTTAGGCTTTGTTGTTTATAGGTATCTCATATGACATCAACTCTCTTAGCAGATTGCAAATGTGAGGGCAAGGTATGGAAAGAAGACATCAGTTGCATTCTCTGAAAAGTTTTGGCTGAGCCATGATTCACCATGTTAATTACAGCTGCACATCAAAGATGATAACCTCTCCATCAGGCTTAGTAACTGCATCATGTGAAGGTGTCATATGCTCCAAGCACTTTACCGGATCAGATTTTGTCCCAAGTCTCAGTTTACCAATTTGTGAAATGGATAATGGATTTGTTTGATTTTCATGCTGAAAAAAGTTGTCTAAATCGCCATCCCGTATCTAACAAGCAACATACAGCCTTAAGAACAAAGAGCAGTTATTTTTCAGGGAGGACACTTGCAATAGTGCTTTGGATTTTTCTAGAGCAGGAGACTGCTTAGAGAGGGGAAGATTAGTCTTTTTGATGGGGTAAAAAATGTGCTATGTTTGTGACACATGCTGTTCCTCCACAAAGGTGGTATACTGGTCCTTACCCAACTGTTCTACCTTCCTCACTGTGTCAATGACAGTCTGATCAGCAATGTCGCGGCTATCTAATGTAAGTTAGCATCAGGGAAAGAATACTGTTGGGGTAAGAAATCAATTGCTCCAAATGGTTGTGGGGAGGTGTGAGGGGGGGGGGAGGTGTTGGAAAGGGATGAAAACAAAATAACTGAAAAAAATAGATATTAGTGTCTTTTCCATAGTTTTTGAGGTCACTGAGATTAATAATGACACTCCTGATGCCCTTCAATCCCAGTTAAGCCCTAGTGAGTGGTGGGAAGGGGTGACGTAAAAATAACCAAAAACGACAGATATTAGTGTCAGACCCACAGTCTTCGAGGTCACTGAGATGAATCCAATAGGCAGGGACTGAAAAGCGGTACCAAGAGGTGGCATGTAAAAATGACTGAAACAACAGATTTTGATGCTGCTGAGATGAAAAGTGACCTCCTGATACCCTTCAAGTCCAAGTTCACCCCTAATAGGAAGGTGGAGTGAAAGGGATTGGAAGGGGGTGACATGCAAAAGTACCCAAAAAAAAACAGATATTAGTGTTTAATCATAGTTTTTGAGGACGCTAAGATGAATAGTGATGCTTCAGATGCCTTTTAATTCCTTGTTCAGCCTGTAGAAAAGGCAGGGGGCCAGGGTTGACATGTGAAAAAACCAAAAAGTGACAGATATTAGTGTCTAACCCATAGTCTTTGAGGTTGCTGAGAATAGAATAGTGACACTTCCAATGCCCGTTAAGTCCAAGTTTAGAGCCCCCAATAGAAAAAGGGGTGACATGTAAAAATAACTGAAAATGGGGGTATATTAGTGTCTAATCCATAGTTTTTAAAGTTGCTGAGGAGAATAGTGACACTCCCAATGGCCTTCAAGTCCAAGTTTAGCCCCAATATAAAGTGGGATGAGAAGGAGTGGGAAGGGGATGACATGTAGAAATACCCGAAACGACAAATGCTAGTGTCTAATTTATAGCATTTCAAGGTCACTGAGATGAATGGTGACACTTTTTATGTCCCTTTCAGTCCAAAGTTTGGCCGGCCCTGATTTAAAGAGGGGAGAAGGGAGTGGAAGGTGGTGACATCTAAAAATAACTGAAAACTACAAATATTAGTGTCTAATCCATAGGTCTTGAGGCTGCTGAGATGATAGTGAGACTCCCAGTGCCCTTGAATCCAAGTTCAGCCCCAATTGGAAAGGGCTGTGAGAAGGGGTAAAAAATAAAATGTCAAAAATGATGTGTATTTGTAGCTAATCCATAGTTTTGAGATTGCTGGGATGAACAGGCACTACTGGTGCCCTTCAAGTCGAAGTTCAGCCCCAATAGGAACAAGGGTGAGAATTAGTGACATATAAGATATCAAAAATCCTGGGCAATGTAACTGAATCAACAATCTTAACATGAAAGGGAGAGAGTAAGAGAGCAAGAGAGAGAGAAAGAGTAAGAGGGAGAGAAAGTGGGAGAGAGAGAGTAGAGGGGGGTTTAGTAGGAGAGAGAATGAGAGTTTATCAGTTGTCATTCGAAGTTTTTCCTGGGCAACGCCGGGTTGGTCAGCTAGTTTACAATAAAGGCGAGAGTCCAAATTGCATGTGAAAGATGCAAGATGCATCCTTGTAGTACCTGTACAACATTTTGAAAAAAACTAATTCAAAAGCATCCATAGCGATTTCTCAAAACAAAAAATCTATAGTAATTCTGGCTCTACTGTTTCAGAATTCTAAAGGTTTTTTTTTTTATAAGTTTCCTTTGTTTTATTTGTCAGGTAGCTGTAAATACAAACAAATAAATATTTACTTTTAATAGCACGGATTGTATATAGTTGATAAAATAATTGTGAAACTGTTTCAATGTACCGTCACACATCCAGACTGTAATAGTTGCAAGTTAGTCTAGCTTGGTTTTTTTTTTGCAAATAGCAGTATTTCATGGGAATCACTGGGGTCATCATAAAGGTTTTCTTTATTGTTCCCTATAGTAATTGTTTTCAAATCTTCAGGTAACTTGATTTCTGAGATTGACTCTGGTTTGGGAGAGGAAGCTGTAAATTTTTGTCTCTCGGATGCATTTCCAAAGTGCATTCATATCTTTTTGGCATACAAGACGCCGTTTCATTTTTTAGCAATGATTCATCGTGGTGGTGTAGCTGAACAGTAAGATTCTTCTCTTAGCATACTTAAGGAAATTTTAGCTTTTTCCTGTGGCATATCGGGTATGTGAGTACTTTTGAGTTAAAATGACATCAGCATTATCTCTGCATCAACCTCAGTTGTAACTGTTCTTTTACAGGGTTTTTTGATAACGCATCTCCAATTTTGCGTTTCCTTATTGGATATATTCCTCCGATAAATGTATCCTTGGAGACATATTTGATCAGTCTCTTTTTGTGATTTTATTACTCTCATGTTGAAGGATTGTATAATTAAAGTATTACAACCAGCAGACGAATAAGCAACCACAACCAAATGGAATCCAAATCACAAGACGACTATTGTCAAACTAAAATAATTATCTTAGAGTTGCCAGTTGTGATAATTGATTTGCTAATAGATATAAAATGTAATTACCTCATATGTAATACAAATATAACTGCTGATTTAAAACTAGCTAGCTATTTTGTCACATAATCGCCCGGGGCGCCACGTGCTAGGCCTAGGGGAAGACGTCAAGGGGGCACCGTGACATGTGTTTGGGAGTTTCCAAATAAGAAAAAGGCAATGTGAAAATAATAAATAGCATTAAATAGAAACCAAATTATATTAATGGGTGGAACTCTTGACTGACTGTGATACTGCAAATTCCTGAAGATTTAACTCTTCCAATAGATGCCGTTACGTACATAAACACAAAAGTTACAGGATGTTGTGTCAATTCTGTGGGTTGGTTCCATTAAGAATAATCCTTATGATACCTATTACTGTGGCCGCCTGAGAGTGAAGCTTTAGTAAACTAAAGCTTATGAAGACATACGTACTACAGTCGTCCATGACGCTAGACACATTAAAACCTTTGGCAACTTTGTCAATAGAAAATTATCTTGTAAAGAAGATAGATATAGAGAGTGCCATGAAAAGGTTTGCAGATCTAAAGACCAGAAAAAAATTATTATGTAGAATAATGAATGTTTTTCAACGTTTTTAATTTGTTCAGACCTTTCAATATGAGAAATTTTGTCATAGCTACAATTATTGTCATCGTTAACTTATGGGCTCAGATGATGTACAGATTTGAATGCCTCATTTTTGTGTCTGTCTATTCTTGTTTTTAAGTTAATATACCATTAATTCATTTGCTTTTCTTTTGTACCAAGAATACCGTATGTTGCCTTTCTCAGCATTCATTACCTGTCATAGTGAGTTTTATTATAGATTTATCTATCACTAGCTGGGCTGCTGGGGTGTAACTTAATGCCGAAGTGCTACGGCTATATAGCTTAAGTTCTTCTGCAGAGGCCATAGTACAGATATCTGGAAGATCCACTGCATATTTCGGACTTTCTCTTACTCATCCATCCTCCACTCAATGTTTTTGTTTTTGTTTTTTTTGTAACAATGTGTGAGCACTGCTTGTAATGTAGATACTGTCGTATCTCTCTCTCTCTCTCTCTCTCTCTCTCTCTCTCTCTCTCTCTCTCTCTTATTTACAACAATGAAAGGATTTGAAATGTTGAAGCCGTGTTTGAACTGTATTATTTTTTAGCCTGTATATTGTAATAATCCCTTCATTCTACATTTTCAGTTGTCCTCCCTTTGAAATTAACAGGGCGTGATCCTACCTCCAGCTTACTTGGGAACGCGTGCAAAATTTTCCACTGGCGCATAAGTTGCAAACATTATATACCTAACTTAACGTGAAGTTGTCTTCGTAGTTAATACTCATAATTTGTACTACTCATACTAACAAGCGCCCCCCCCCCCCTCCCCCCCACCCCCATAACAACAACAACAACAACAACAACAAAGTAGTTTGTAGCTTACTCCCCAGTAAGCGGGAAAAAATATACTTGCAAAGGTGCCGAAGTGTAGTTTGCTGATTCTCCTAAGCTTTTTCTTTTTTCTTCTTCTTTTTTTGCAGGTCTGACTCAAATTCTGGTCTCATTTTGAGGAACGGAGGAGGGAGAACATGCCGCCTATACCAGAGATATTGCAGTAGATGAGAATTCAATTGTGCAATTTGATGTAAGTTTTTTCTGGTTTACCGATAATAGTTTATAAAGGTACCTTTGCATATAATAAGGTAAAAGTTCAACGCCCAGTATTCGAAATTATCCTAAAATACTGACGCATAAATGATGTAACGTCAGATAAGTGAAAATGAAATAAGTTCAATTATCAACCACGAATTCAATATCGAATTAAGGGCTGCAATTTTCCTAGGTAATGGAATTTTCTGGGTAATGGAGAAAGGGATTAGTGATACTTATTCCTAGGCTTGTAAGCTTGATAATAATAGGTGACTAGAAGCTTAATTGAAGGCCATTTCTATGATATATTATAACTTCATTCAACCTGATTTAAGCAGAATTTATTTTTCATCTTTGGTAAGGATTGTGGTGGTGATGGTGGTGTGGGCTGGGAAGAGCGATCTCTGAAATTTTGCAAGATAATCTAGAAACCGCAGAGGTGGTGACTGTTGCACGGAGGTGTACACAAGCTGTTCTCTTCACAAAATGTTTCTTTGATGTCTAAGAATGATTTTTTAGCTTGGGTACGCGATTCTGACATGGAGAGATTTTGTCCAAGACGAACGTCGGACCGAACTCGGTTGTGTCCGAAAAAAAATGGTCTCTATCTCGTAAATGAGTTCAAAGTTGTTCAAAATATATTTTACACCAAATTTTTGCATTTATAAATTCTTTTGCTTGTATTATTTGTTGCAATGTTAGTAAAAAGTACGCCAAAAATAAATTTTCATGTGTTTATTTAAGGAAAATGTGTCTGTATCTCACAAACGAGGACTCCTAGAAAAAAATTACACGAGTTCAAAATTGTTCAAATACATCTTTACACTAATTTTAGTTGTGATTTTGTATCATCTAATGACACCGATGTTTATCATCTTATAACTTGCAAAGTGGCAGTGTTTCCGAAACCGTGACAGTAGCTTCATGGAGTGCTTTCAATTCGCTTTTAGTGGAGAAACATCCTCCTAAAACTATTTCAACTTCCAGTTGTTCCATATCCTACAGCCAGCCAGTCCTTTATTTAAACAGCTATGGTAAACTTCCAAGATGCAATGAAGCAAGTGAATCAGAAATGTGGAGCTTTATGGAGCGATGGCGGTGTGCATCGCATTGCTAAGGAGCTTCAGTTGTTGTTTTCCTCTCAATTTGAAAATATTTTTTTGGCTTAGGCTCCCTTCATACCACAAAAATAATCATAAACTGCTTAGGGCAATACCCAGAGGAGAGTAGCATTGCAAAAGCACCGATAGAAACTGAAGTATTTGGCCTAAAAGTGGTCGAGAATTAACTAACAGGCAATCACTACTCAAGAGGATTTCGAGGTATGGCTATAATTGCAGAAGCTACGCAGTAAATACAACTTTGTGAACTTTTTGCCAACAGAGATATAGCACAGTGATAAGACCAGTGTTAATATATGGATCGGAAACATGGGCTCTAAGAAGAAAAGAGGAAGTAAAGCTTGAGAGAACTGCGATGAGAATGCCGAGGTGGATTATGGGAATATCATAAACACGGACACCTATCAATCTTTATATTGCACAAGTTCTTCCTATGGAATGATATACGGTTTGCCGAAAATTCAGAGACAATATCCCTATACGCCCTATCCTGGTCTCACATAATAACGCTGATTATAAAATAGCTAAGTTCCTTGTTCCACTGCTTGATCCTTTTGCTGAAAATGCACACAGCCTAAAGAACTCGCTAGACTTTAAAAACGTGATTTTATCTCAAGACTCAGAATTAATTACAGTAAGTTTCGATGTGGAATCGCTTTTTACCAATTACCTGTTAACCAAACCATTCAAATGATTGTAGATCAACTTTTTCTTAATAATGATACTGTGTTCAATGGACTTAATAAATCTGGTTTTAAAAAGTTGTTAGACCTAGCAGTGCTGGACACCGTCTTTCTTTTAAAGGAAATGCTTACAGCCAAATCGATGGTATGGCCATGGGCTCTCCAGTCGGCCCTATTTTTGCAGGTATCTTTATGTGCTCGCTGGAGGAACACATGCTTGACACCTGCTCCCTCAGTTACCATCCTTTATTTTACAAAAGGTACGTCGATGATATCTTTGCTTTTTTTAGAACAAGTTTTGACTTCGAAAGGTTTCTTAATTTTATTAATTCATTTCATCCAAACATCAAATTTACTGTAGTGCAGTAAATTTGTCAGAAACAAACTTGTTACACGCCACCAAGAAGAGTTAAGCACTTCAGTACACAGGAAGACCTTCACCGAACTGGGTACCAACTTTTATAGTCACTGTTTTCACAACTATAAACTGAATTCCTTGATTTTGCTTCGTCGAGCCTATTCTTGACCTCTAGCTGGCAGGCATTACACGAGGAAATGACAGATCTCCAACAATATTTTATCAGTAATTGTTATCCATCAAATTTGCTTTATACTCCGTTGTTAATGTTTAAATGATGTTTTCATTCCCCGCCACCCTGTACTACCTGATGTTCCAAAGATGTCTTTCTACGCCAGTTTGTCATTCATTCATTGCAATGCATTTTTCAGAGACCTCAGTAAATTTATCTCTAGTCCTTTTCTTCAATTTTAAAGAATGTTTTACATCCACTAATGAACTCTGGTGTGGTTTATGATTTTACTTGTCCACGATGTGATCGAGGAATTTATATTGGATCCACACTAAGGTTACTCAAGGTCTGGATTGACAGCCGTAATGCTGTCAGTTACAGACCAAGCAACAAACTAAGAAATGCAAAGATGAAACAATATAAGGACATTGAGATTATAGGCAGGGCATCTAACCAACAACTTTTGGCCATTACCGAGTCTTTATTCATTAAGCATGGCCCCACTGGTTTCCTCCCTTAACCCTGGATAGGTTTCGCAATATTGGTACCCCGTCCTTTTTAAAGGTGCGTGCAGGTCGAGCTGACCCAAGCGCCCAGAAAAATTTGTGGAAATTCTAATAATGAAGGTATGCTGTACATTTCTAAAATCAAAATTTCCATTTCACCATTCCAAAAGGACTACCTGAAAAGATAAACCATAATCCAATCCCTACACAAATTAAATATTTAATTACAAATATATTAGAAAAATAAGTATATACAAAAACAAAAAATATTTACGGAAATATTTAAAAAAAAATAGAAAATAACCTACATACACACAAAATTGAGGAATCCTTCCTAAATCTACTATTTACAATATGTGGCTGCCAGAAAAGGAGTCGGACCCATAGAGGTCAAAATATGAAAAGAGAAAAAAAATAGTAAGTTTTTTTTGGTAAAAAAAATGGTCAAAATTTAACTAATTTTTTTGGTATCTAAATGAAATAGGAAGTGGCTCATTTTTTTATATAGAATAAACTCATATTATCCTAGAACGGAATTATGTAAAAAAAAATCTGCACTAAGATGTTAATTAATGTTATATCAGGGGCCAAATCTAAAGGTCATTTTTGACCTTCTAGTTTCACCATGACAATTTCTTATAAAATCGTTGTAACTATTATAAGATATGATATTTATGCATAAAAATCTACCAGAATACCACAATTCTATAGAAAACAAGAATATATAGATATGGCAACTTACCTTTCGGATATCCTAACAAAATGGCTACAGTCGACACCAACTCTGACGGCCATAGCTACCACCTTATTAAATGGAGGAATGGAATGTCAATTTCAATGTATTATTTACTTATCTAATTAAGCGTGGATTTGCATAAAACTATTATGGTGGTTTGCTGGATGTTTCAACATTATTTTGCAGCTATAAAAAAAAAATCTGACCCAAAAACGTAATCCAGTGTAAAGGTCATTTGTGGACCTCCTAGTTTCACCATGAAAATTTCTTATAAAAATCGTTGTAACTATTATAAGATACGATATTTATGCATGAAAATCTACCAGAATGCCACCAATTCTATAGAGAGCAAGAATATATAGAGATATGGCAACTTATCTTTCGGACGTCCCAACAAAATGGCCGCAGTCAACACCTACTCCGACGACCACATCTACCACCAGAAATGGAGGAATGGAATGTAAATTTAGATGTGTTATTTACTTATCTAATTATGCGTGGATTTGCATAAAACTGTTATGGTTGCTTGCTGGATGTTTGAACATTATTTTGCAGCTCCAAGTTTCACCAGAAAAATTCCTCATGAAAATCGTTGTAATTAGTATAAAATATGATATTTATGCATGGAATCTACCAGAATATCACAAATTCTATAGAAAAGAAGAATATATAACAATATGGCAACTTACCTCTCGGGTAAGTCCGCAAAAATGGCCCCCGTCCACGCCAAGTGCGACGGTCAAATTTGCTACCTAAAATGGAGGAAGGTTATGTTAATTTCAAGGTGTAATTTAGTTATCTAATTATTCGTGGATTTGCATGAAACTTTTATGATGGCTTGCTGGATGTTTGAACATTATTTTGCAGCTATAAACAAATCTGACCATAAGAAATTTTTCGAAAAGGGAATAATTTCGAAAATTTGGAAATAATGTCGACAAAAATATAAAATTATTGCAATATTTTAGGATAAAAAAAAATGATGATATATATTTTTGTAAGGATTAAAATTATAAACTATTCATACAAACAAGTAGTAAAAAAAAGTTTCATAATGTAACTTACCTATATAATACGTAGAGATGCACTTTGGACACAAGACAGTTTGATGCTGCAGGCAGATGGGCCCGTTGCAACGCAAACATGCCTTGTTTGTCTTGTGGTCTTCTCTAGATGGGCAGCTCTGGCAGCTTGGGCAGCTTGACGTGGCCATTGGCAAGAGGAGATCTGTGTTCCAGCTCAGCCACCCTGAACGTAATCCGCCATCAGCACACAGAGGGGCTTCAACAAGTTTGGTCAACGTGTAATACCGATGACTTACAAGGGACGCACAAAATTCAAGGGCGACCTCCTTGAGGAACCTTCGCCTCATCAAACTCTTTGGCGATGGCAGGGACGAATAGAGAATATAAGAATTCACCATAATTATGCTCAATATCCCATAGAAAAGACAAAGTGGCCAGCATCATGTCTTACGAATACAATTTGATGTAGAACACATCTGATCGAATGTGTCTACACCCATTTTGTGGCATCATAGAACATCTGATGTCTTTCTTCCTTCTCTCGATTTCAGACGGATCGTATTGCAGGGAACTCATCAGCAACACCTTTTTAGTCCTGTTGACTTGTTGACACTGAAAACGTCAAATTGTGTTCGTAATTGAACACAGTCACTGAGTCCTTGATGGGGAGTACCTTCTCAGAGAGTTCCTTAGGAATAATAAGGTTTGTGCCGAATGTTACCACACAAGGCTAGCGGTAATATCGTGAAGAAGTTATCCGTCGTCACTCCCTTGGTCAACACACTTGATACCCACACCAACCTTCCACATATTCCAATGATACAAATTATACTAATTACCTATTATGCTCACTATCCTACATGAAATAGTATGTATAACCTGCTTTTTTTGCAGAAAAAAAAAAACCAGAAACTGGCACTCAAAGGGGAATGGGCCATGTGGCCATATACGGCATGTCAGCCAATAACAAAGACATTCATATGATAGATACATCATCCTCCGACATATTCCAATATTACAAAACTCTACTAGCATGAACACTGTTCAATATGTGAGGTTTACCCAATAACTTTGCTTTTTGCAAAAAAAAAACAGAAATTGGCACTCGAAGAAAAATGGACCATTTGGTAATATATGGCATCTCAGCCACTCCCAAGGTCCACACAATGTAGACACACCATTCCATCCAGACTTTCAAACACAAAGGCACATGATTATGCACACTGTTTATTGAGAAATGGTTACATAATAACTTTGCTTTTCGATCACCTACATGTTAAAGGTGCGTGGGGTGGTTCTTGACCCTAGTGATTCTCAGAAAAGGGGGAAGTGCTTCAGGCAGCTCGTACACGACCATGGCTTGCTAGACGAGTGACCGCCAGCAGGTCGATCACACTCAGATTCAACACAGGCAATGATTTATGGTGAAAAAACACATTTTTTTAAACATGCCTTGGGTCACGCAAGACCTGTCACACCTATCCAGGGTTAAACAAGCAGTCTGTCTCCATTCCTCTCTACATCTGTTGAACCCGGCCCCCAACCCCCAACACCTACGTCTTTCCCTGTTTCTTTGTCAGTCTTCTCCTAACATTTCTTATGGTTGGTCATCTTTACGAGTTTACAACTTATTTTGTGTATATATCTTAAACATAAAGGGTTTATTATATTAACCTTCGCTAAAAATCATTCCCAGACATCAATCAAAGAAATATTTTGTGAAGAGAACTGTTGCACGGTGCAAGTCACTCACCACCTGTGCCGCTTCTATACAAGATGAACGACCAAGGTCCTGATGTTGAAAAGAAGAATACAATGAAATAAGAAAAGAGACCCTTAAATAAGATGTGGAAAAACAAGAGAAAAAAGAATAATACAGAAGCTCTACAATTAAAAAAATAACTTACGACTGAAGAGGCGACCGTGTTAAAGGCTAAAAGGCATTGCCTCGACCCATAACCAACCAACACTACATGAGAGGTGACAACTTTAATAGTTTCCCAAAGTGTGATGACTGGTAATCCGACAAGAAACGTTCAGGAAAATATTTACATATATGCAAATGCGCATGAACATAAGTGTTTCATAACAAACACTTGATTCACACACTCTTCATTGTCTAAATCGACAGTTTTTCGCCTATTCATTAACGACAGTTAATGAGACCATCGCAGCAATTTGGTTCGGGTAGGACCGGTGAGTCTTAGTTTCTGTTAAAATCATAATCCTTTTCCAGATAAGAGTGGGATGTGGTGACGTCACCGCCAGGGACCATAACGTGAGCCTCCAGTACAGCTCTGACTTTGGACAATCATGGACCACAGTCCGCCCAACAACTGATCTCCTTCTTCCAGTCCTGACTGTCTCCACGATCTCCAAACACCTACTGTCTATTA
The DNA here is from genome assembly GCF_015104395.2 of Macrobrachium nipponense. Classification (NCBI taxonomy): domain Eukaryota; kingdom Metazoa; phylum Arthropoda; class Malacostraca; order Decapoda; family Palaemonidae; genus Macrobrachium; species Macrobrachium nipponense. The sequence goes on from NC_087203.1 coordinate 2,424,880, forward strand.
CCCGAACAGTGCGACAAAATGGCGCCGGCACGTTATACCCTTACAAGGACTTCCGATTTGTGGGTAAGGCTTAGTTAAGGAAATCTGATTTCTTGCGAATTGTTTCTCAGTATTGATTAGTTCTGTCGGGAAAGACATTCCGAATAGCTTCCGAATAATTCTGACGCCTACTTTTGAATGAAGGAAAAGTGAATGGATCGTACTGAAATATTTTTCCAGCAGTGTTGTTAAATTTTCTTAGGTGGAAAAGTTCAGTTTTACTCAACCTAAACGAAGTTGTTTGTTGTAAATTCAATTCTTAGCAGTCCCAATTTATTTTGGCCAAAATGCTCTTGTTCTAACATAATAACTTAACGTTTCATTGTGGCCAAAGCTTTGCAGGTGACTCGTGTTTTCTTTCCCTCAAGTCTAAATCTCGTACAATACAGAGATCGATAGAGACCCTAAAGAAGAGGCGAAGTACAACAAGAACACACTTTCACTCACTAAGAGATGAGTTTCGTTCATTTCCAAGAGAGAGAAATAAGAATCATGTGACCAAGTTATGAGAGTGTATTAAATACTCATTCTTAAAGAACGCTGGAACTTCGTCCATGAATATACAAAATTCGAATTCATAAGAATCCCGAATAGGAGAATGACTCTCAGGCTTGCACCATAAAGTTTTAGACTGGCAAAACTACATATTTATCTAATTCTCAATAACTGATTTATATCTTAAGTATTTTTTTTTTCTTTTTTTTTTTGCGATTTTGACCTTTCTTTTTATTGCATTTTTTTCTCACTGTAGTTTTCAGTCCTTGGATGAAATTCATTTTCTTTTACTATCTATTTTTAACTGTTTAGCTGAATCTCTCCTCCTCCTCCTCCTCCTCCTCCTCCTCTACTAGAGCTCTTTCTTTCAATCATGACCTTTATATTATCCTCATGATTAACGTAGAACTCTTTCATATTTTGTTGCTTAAATCCGTTATCACCAAGTCTGACAGTTCCTAGGTTCGCAGGAAGACAAGTTTCCTTGTTTGTTGCGTTCTCCGGAAATCCTTCGAAGATGTCGTTCGTCCCCTTCAGGAAATAAGATTTCCCGCTTCATATTCTTAGACTTGGGGTTGCTCCCTTTCTACTCATTGCAATGGTGTAGTACTTAAGCTTTGCCTTTTTTCCTCCACCATGAGTTCCCTTTCCTACTTTCAAAGCATGGTTAAGACAATCTGCGGCAATATATATATATATATATATATATATATATATATATATATATATATATATATATATATATATATATATATATATATATACACACACACACACACGCACATATATACATATATATTATATATATATATATATATATATATAATATATATATATATATATATATACGTACATATTGTGACGAAGTACCAAATATCTGGTTACTACACTACCACTCATAAAATAGTTACCTCACAACAGCCAGACAGGAGTCCCTCGCTGGCCGAGTGAATTTCGAGCTCGACTACCAAATCGGTGGTCCGACGTTCGATTCTCGGCTCGCCAACGTGGAACCAGAGGAATTTATTTCTGGTGATAGAAATTCATTCCTCGATATTATGTGGTTCGGATCCCACAATAAGCTGTAGGTCCCGTTGCTAGGTAACCAATTGGTTCTAGCTACGTTAAAATATCTAATCCTTCGGCAGCCCTAGGAGAGCTGTTATCAGCTCAGTGGTCTGGTAAAACTAAGATATACTTAACTTAACAGTCCAGACACCTGAACCTTCATCACAGATAAAATACGACTGAATACTCTAAATGCAACAGTGATCCTTAAAAGCTTATAAATCACACTATGTTCATTAAAAAACAGGGTGTGATGTAGTCCGTATTATTGTAAATTAAATTAATTAAATGGCATTCCACTTAATCAAGGAACGTTCAAAAGTTTAAGTAGTTTATTTCCCTGATTTCTAACTCACTTGCAATGAAAATTGAAAGGAAAAAAAAGCTGCAATTCTTAAACCAACTCTATAGTTTCAACCTAAAACAAAGTAAAATTAAATATTACTGGTGAAAAAAAAAGAAAAC
>NC_087203.1:2427446-2499946 GCF_015104395.2 Macrobrachium nipponense
CATATTTTTGCACTCACAATTTGTTTGATTAACTTAGGTGTTTCTTAGTGACTTAAAATTACATTCTTGATTAATTTACACTTGTGAATTGATTTTCATTTACTTGCATTTTTTTTTTCAAATCATAAGTATTGTTTAACAGTCTGAATTTCAAATTAATAATTTAATTTCTTGATTAATTAATTTTGTAAAATAGTATTGTTTTCAATTAATTTTGAATTTGAAAATAAATTTTTTGTTTTTAAAATATTTATAACAGTGATTCATGATATGACCACCAGTGATAGATTTTGATCTGTGTAGATTCCAACCCTGGTGATTAATTGTGCTGTTTTCATTCAATTTTCTTGAAGTGATTTAGAACAGGGAAAACATTTGAAATACTTAGACTTTTATTGCTGTTGTTAGAGTGAATCCCTTTAATTAACTTAATTAAACTGATTACCTCTCACTTGCCTAATGAACTTAGTCTGGTTTCTTGCATGATTAATAAGCTTTTTAAGGGATCACTGTTGCCTTTAGAAAGTCAGTCGTATTTTATCTGCGATGAAGGTTCTGGTGTCTTGCTGTTGTGAGGTAACTATTTATTTATTGGTAACTGTAATATCCAGATATTTGGGTGCATTGTCACTATATATATATATATATATAATATTATATATATATATATAATATATATATATATATATATATATATATATATATATATATATATATATATATATATATATATATATATATACAGCTGTATGTATGTGTGTGCATGTTTCAGAATAACTCTGAAATACATAGAGCAATTTCAACCAAACTTGGTATATGTATGATTTACCATATGGAAAAGATGTGGAAAAAGGTGAAATGTGTAAAAATAACTTAAAACGACAGATATTTGTGTCTAATCCATAGTTTTTACCATCAATGCGATAAATTGTGCCACTCCCAATGCCCTTTAAGTCCGAGTTCAGCTTCAGTAGGAACAGCGGTTGGAAAGGAAGGGGTGACAAAAAAAATAACTGAAAACAACAGATATTAGTGGCTAATAAATAGTTTTCGTGGTCGCTGATATGAATAGTGACACTCCCAATTTCTTTTAAGTCCAAGTTCAGCACTGATATTAAGTCCGAGTTCATCTTCAGTAGGAAGAGGGGTTGGAAAGGAAGGGGTGACATGAAAAAAATAACTGAAAACAACAGATATTAGTGGCTAATAAATAGTTTTTGAGGTCGCTGATATGAATAGTGACACTCCCGATTTCTTTTAAGTCCAAGTTCAGCACTGATATTAAAGGAGGGGTGAGAACGGAGGTGACATGTAAAAATAACTGAAAACAACAGATATTAATATCTAATCCATATTTTTTGAGGTTGATGAGATGAAAAATGACACTCCCAATGCTATTTACCAAGTTCAGGCATGACAGGAAAGGGAAAGGGGTTACATGTAAAAATAAGTGAAAATTATAGATATTAGTGTCTAATTCATATTTTTCGAGACTGCTGAGATGAACAGTGACACTCCCAATGCCCTTTTAAGTCAAAGTTTAGCCCCACAAGAAGGGAGAGTGAGAGTGGGTGGAAAATAAAATGTAAAAAATGACAGATATTAGTGTCTAGCCTTCTTAACCGGGGTTCTGCGGAACCCTAGGGTTATGTGAACGTTCACCAGGGGTTCCGTGAGAATTCATGTTTTATTTAATTATTTGTTATTGATAAGTATATGTTTCTCTTCGTTAAACATGCCGTGCGAGATTTTTTTCCTCAGTTTTACTAAAGGTAATTATTACAAATGCTTACTTAGTTATATATATATATATATATATATATATATATATATATATATATATATATATATATATATATATATTTATTCATTTATTTCTAAAGGACTTGAGGATCTGCTCCACACGTGATGTGTATGTTATTTTCTTATATATAATATATAATTATATATATGTATATATATATACATATATATGATTATATATATACTATATATATATATATATATATATATATATATATACTGGTGTGTGTGTGTGTGTGTGTGTGGCGCGTGTGTGTGTGTGTGTAGTGTGTGTAAAATCCACCAGATACTAAAAATATATTATTTCTAAGAAGGACAGACTGTATTATCACCACCAGAACTCCCACTGTCAGAGTAATCCCAGTCCATAGTTGGGTGCAATTAAGTATTCAATGCCCATACGCTAGTATACCAGATTTTGGTGTACATACGAGGACTACTATGTTTCTGGCTTTTGAGACAAAGCATAGCTCTTCACCAAAGCTCTATGGTCTGTGGTTAATATATTCATTATATATATATATATATATATATATATATATATATATATATATATATCTGATATATATATATTTGGGGGTTCCTTGAGATGAGAAAATTATTGTTTCAGGGGTTTCTGAAAATGCCAAAGGTTGGGAACCACTGGTCTAATCCATAGTTTTCGAGGTCACTTGGATGAATAGAGATACTCCCGATGCCCTTTCAAGTCCAAGTTCAGCCATGATAGTAATGGGTGATGAGAAGTGGTGAAATATGCAAAATGTAATAAATGCTGGGCAATGTAACTGGAGCAACTACCTTAACAGGAAAGGGAGAGAGTGAGAGGGAGAAGTGAGAGAAAGTGAGAAGCAGAGGGAGTGGGAGAGAGACTAGAGGGGTTGTGAGGGAGGAGAAAAAAAAAGAATTGCCAAAGATAATTACTAAACAACACAGTAAACAATTTGTTATTTTATTCAAACTTCCATTAAATTAATTTGCATTAACTTTTTCAGAAAATGTCACTTTTCTTTGTATTTGTCAAATACATTGGCTGCATGAATGCTTCACCAAAGTTACCTTGAAAAAGACCAGAGCAGATTTGGACACAAGAATTCCACACCTCTGCGAGACTTCTGAACCGTAGGCTTCAAGCCACTTGAGAGTACTGAGTTGTGGATCGATGAAGGTGTCCATCAGCTCGCAAGGCAAGACACTCGCTGGTACGCAGAAAGGTCCGAAAAAGCCCTCGTCACACCTGTGAAGCAAGAATACACTGACATGACTGTCCCACTTCATTCACTGGAATCTTTCCTGGAATTCTTACAAATAAGCATAGAGTTCTACTTGTCATTTGGCATGTAATAAGATATATAATATATATATTATAATATATATATATATATATATATATATCACAGTGAAGAACTTCATATAAATTGGGGGCATTCGCTCCTAAATTCTTGTGTCAATTTTCACTTATTTTTATATGTCACCACAACATAAACAGGAGAGTCGATAGCAAAGCCCTGTCAATGAAAACGGTTATTACTTATACTTAATAATAGATTTCCAAACTGTGATATATTCTTGAAAAATTTTTTTAGTGTTGGACACCATAATCATGAAAAGTTTAACATCATGCCAAAGACCTAATCCTAGATGGAGCAATGCAGCAGTTCATTCTGAACTTCTTAAATTCTACAAAAATTGTATATTTCATTCCATGGGTCATATTATAGTTATCATTCATTTATTCATAAACAACCATGAAATTCCACCTGAGAGGTGAATGACAAAAAAAAAATTAAATAAATAAAAAAATAAGAAATGTACAAGGTGGTTTTACTGAAGCTGCACTTAAGTTTAAGAACCAAAAGCTAACCTGACTTGATTTGAAACTTACCAAAACATTCGCGCAAAGAAGTATAGAAAAATATTCCATTTGCTGAGGAATATTGTGAATAAGGAATACAAATGCTATCAAAAGGAAATGAACAAACTAAAGCCTTACCGACATTCCCCATTGAGACAATAACCATGGCCGGAGCACATCCAGGGGCAAGAGTTCCCAGCATAGAAATTATCAATAGCCCAGCTAGCAGTTTTCCCCATATTGGTTCCATGGCCTTTACTAATCAGACGCAGCCTAGTGCTTTCTCCACTGTAATTAGAACAGTAGAAAGACAAATATCAAAGTGGAATAAAACTCTCTTTTATAAAGTAATATAAACACATAGATATACTGAGCATGTGCTAACTCAGCAAAAAATGAAAATACCAATAGCCATTGCAGTCCTAACAATCATCCAATGAGATGCTCAGACTTCCTTCAAGAAATACGTAATGGAATAGATCTTATAATCATCACTAAGTTTGTCAGTACTTACATTGTCTTTTTGGGCAATGTTACGGTATGTCGGGTCCAAGAGGGTGTGTTTGAAATGGTGTACGTAGTAGGTAAGTGAAAAGTGTCACATTCCAACTGAGGTGGTGCACACAATTCCTTTACCAATTGCCATTTTTTGCCATGATCTAATGAATACTGGAGTGACACCTCACCGTCTGAACTGCTCTGATGGCATCCAATTTGGAAGTCAAACTGAATAACACTCGATTCAGAGGCTTCAAAGTCCCACGTTTCTGCATATTTGGGGCCTACAAAATAAAGATATCACTGTTATCAGTCCCAATGTAATTTGTGCTATGCAATTTTGTAATTAAAAATTAAATTTAAAATAGATCTCACTGGAGAAAACAAAAAAAAAAGGAAATGAAGAATTCATTTTTCAAGCTGTAGAATTTACTGAGGATGAAATGAACAACATTACCTGTGTGTGAGGGGAAGAGCATCACAGCATCCTTTGAGCCACAGTCCTGGTCGATATGAGACCCGGCGGTCAAAAACCACGGAAGGGCTCTGGAAGCATTGCCGTCAAAAGTATCAAATAAGAAAGTCGGAAGAGTTTCATTGGCTAAAACCATTACATTATCCAGGTGCCATTCAGCTCGCTCCTCTTTGAGAAAGAAAAAGTTGATTGTTAAGCCTAGTATAATTCACTATGAACTGGTAGTGTATTTGTAAATATAAAAACATGAACAGAAGTTATTCAGCAGTATATATTTTTGAAAAAGAAGGGCCTTGGGTACCTTGGAATGAGTTGTCATCTTTCATCATATCATTATAATCCTGCCACCAACGAAAGCGAGTTTGGCGGGTACGGGCGCTGTCTGGAAGAGGTATGAAAAATGCCTCGTGCCTATAAAAAAAAAGTAATTTTTGTCACTTCCAATATTTTTTAGCCTATTCTTAAAACACTATTGCTTACAAACTTGGGATCATTATTCTCTAAAGAATTCTTAGAGTTCTTGGGCCACTGAGTCAACACCCCTTGAATCCTGGTCTATCTTCTCTCCTTTCATGTTCAACCACTATTCCCCAGTCAACCAATGAGTGTAATCCATTATTACTTCATTCATCCATTCAGAAAAATATCAAGGCCTGTATTATAATAAGTACTGCTGGGAAAAAGGAATTCAACAAATGAGCCATTTTATAGAGCAGATCCAAGTAAGATGCTAATGTCCAGACAGAACAGAATTGCAGACATAGTGGAAATAAGGATCTAATGCATAGGTTATTAACATAATCATCATTGTGGATTGTAAGAGTTCTTAAGAAGTACGCAGACCTTTCTGAAAGCATTAAACAATATAGCTTATTTGCTTTGAAATTTAAGCTTCAAGTAGGAAGCAGCTCCTAGTTTGTCAAGTATACATAATTACCAGGTAATGTGTTCCTTATACAGAATAAATTATGAAGAAGTATGATGAGTGGTCTTGCTGACTTCTGTTGTTACACAATCCACTGACTACATCACTTACTGGTCAGTGATCTGTTAAGGTCAGTAGCAACTTTGTTTCAGATTTGAGGAAATACATAACCACAATAATATTTATATTGCCAGTATACTGTACCAGCTCTTTCCTAGACCAAGAATCATGTGCCTCGGTAAAATTAAAAGTTTCAAAGGGTCCAGACTGCCAGCTTGAGAGACACCATATAAGATAGGTCTAGCCTCACTTAAGGGAAGCATTGACACCATAAGTCCCCATTATAAAGTAAGTGTTTGTTGCTACCTTATAACTGAAGGGATTTGCTTCAAATTTTTTACCTCTTATTCTACAACTAATAATGAAAGTTTTCTCATGGGGAAATTTAGAAATTCGATCTCTAAGTTCATTTGTTTTGCAGTCGAAAAATCTTGATGTCACTTTTCAAAATGTAAAATTAAAAATTGCACAAAAGAGTGATTTTTCCCACGCCAAAATCAAGATATTTAGTTATACTACATTCTATAAAAGTTTCATTGAATTTGGTTCAGTCTTCTTGGGGAAATAGACATTTACTTTTGAAAAGGTAAGTTTTGAGAAAACAGCTAAAGAAAAAAATTATTGCTTATTTTGTGATAACTAAGAAACTATGACACCTAGAAAGCTGATTTTTGCACTAGAATATTCTATCACATACGTAATAAGCCATGAAATTTACAATATAATCAAATGAATAGGACTGTACTCTCTCTTGATTTATATATTACCTAAAATTTCCATTTATGGGGAGTGCCGACACCAAAAGACCCCATTGTAAACTAAGTGTTTATTGCTACCTTATGATTGAAGGGACTTACTTAAATTTTTACCACATATTCTGCATATAATAAGGGAGAGCGGTGATGGTTCGGACACTTTTTTTCATTTCTATCTAGAAGTAAGAGTTTAAAGAGCAGAGATGTCATTGGCATGTCAATGTATAGCCTCATCATCCTACATTTACTAGTGAATGTGGTAAGTCGTATACTTTACTATACTTGAAGCTACATATCTTCAAATACAAGTTTCCAAAAAGTCTGAATCCTCCCTACCCATGGGGATGATTCGGACAATTGTTATAACTGATATTTACCTTCAAGTCACATGATAAATAAAACATAAATACCAAACAAAATGTTTTATTGAAATAATCAAAACCAACTTAAAGATTATATTCTCTCCCTTGGTGATTGCCAGACAGAAAATGTAACTCAAATCCACGATGTTTGCCGAGAATAAATGTTAAAGTTGGCTTAAAGAATATTGTATCCTGCAAAACAAAAACTAAATAAAATATCGTCACCAGCAAATTATCAAATAAGCAAAATATACTTGAATTTATTCTCTCCATGAGTACATCTCATGAGGAAAAGTCTCTATTGAGGTCAAATGACACTCGTTTAAATAAATAAAAAAAAACATCTAACTGGTAACGAGACCTACCTTGTCGTGTTGAATACCATCTCTGAAGTTAGCTGAAAATGCTGTTACAAAAATATACTTTTTATTTCCCAAAATTAGCTAACATGAAAATGGAATAAAATAAACTAAGCATGAACCAAAAAGAAACGTTAAAATATAATATTCCTCTCAAAATCATATTCAAGTAAGTAACCCTTTTTTTCTAAGTGTCCACACATTCATAGTTTAACAATAGTCAAAATTAGTCTAGAGAAACCCATAAGGTGACTTCGAATCCATCTGAAATAAAGAGATCATAATTATGACACCATAAAACATTAAAGTTCATCAATAAGAAATGTGTGCCTCACCTCACTTCCCTTTCTCTAGAAGGTGAATTTTGTCACTGTAAATATTAACTTTTTCAAAGTTAATATTAATGTTACCTTGTCTGACGGACCTGCAACACCTCTTCTGTGGTGTGTTCCACACTCTATCAATCAAATTCAGTGAGTCCCCATTTGCTTCTCTTACAATAGTTTATATGTCATTTTCTGTGCATTATGAACACACACACTCACCAAATGACGCACAAGAGGCATGCACGCAATGTACATAAAACTCGTAATCTTTGGAATGCGTCACTGACCCCAATTATGCGCCAGTAAGCTTTCCTGTTTGTTTTTTTATTTCAGCTTCTTCGAGGAATCCAGCGTTTTGCAGCTAAGGTTATCAACCCCACTATTCAATATTAAAGATTTGTTACTAGTGCCTTTAAGATATATACCAAAAACAAAATGTAACTCAAATACATGACATTTGTTGTACCTAAATGTTAATTAAAGTTGGCCTAACGACCTTTGAAATACCCTTGTTTTCTTTTAACACTATGCTGAACTGGGTTTGGATGCACTCCAATTACTGCCTCTTTACCAATAGTTGCTCCATCCTCAATTTATAGAAATGTAAAACTATTGGTAGCAAATATCTGTGATTTTCGTCTAAATTGCTGATTAATTTACCTACGTAATAGACTGCTACCTTTTACTGGATCTATCCCAATAAGAAAAAACTCCCTCTTCTGGGAATTTATCAATGAAACCAATTTCTGTGTCTTCGATCTCCTCCTTTGAGATGTCAGAACAATTGTCGTTGAGTACGACTGTCAAGAGATCTTCAAGGCGATGATGAAGGTCTTCATCACTGGTTTTTTCCTCTGTGTTTAACCTTTTAGTATTTTTTCTTGCTTTTAGATATTCTTGAGCTATCATTTCCAAACTTTATTTCCTTCTCGGCTGGGATTTTTGGCTTTTACTTCAGTGCTTTCTGTTTAAGTTCAAGCTTTTCTGGAGTGTCCGTTGCAATCATGCATCTTCCCTGATATATGCCTGTAGCTATCCCCTTCCTCTCTCCAGAGTTTGGGAATGGTCGAATATTCTCAGGAGAAAACTGCTGTTGTGATGATGGTGTAGGTGGTTGTGCTTGTAGGTGGTGAAAATCCTCCTGGTCAACCTTGTTTCTATCTTTCTTCACATAATCATGAAATGCGCTCCGAGGGATTCCAAACTTTAGAGCAATTGTTCTACCTGAACCACCCTTTTCTGTAAATTCCTGAAGTGTATTTTTCTATAGCAGCAGCATCTCTTTCCCTACAGGCTTCAAGGAACTATAATCAATCTGAAGCAAAGGAAAAGCTATTTTTCTTTGTAATGAGGAGTCTTATGATGGGTTTATGAGGTGTTTTATAAGATAATGAGAGGGTAATGAATGGATATATATAAAACATAAAGTAAATATTGTTTGTGAAAATCTTTTGATTTTTGGTCGGAATTCATAATTAGTGAAGCATTTGCTAGGAGGGATGATTCGGACGCGTCCGAATCATCCCTACCCTAGACTGATGACATCCTCAGTACCATGTCCTTCGAGATTACAGCCAGTAACAGCTCAACATCTTCGTCATACAGTACAAATTCACACCTAAACTGATAATCAATTTCCTTATTATACTCACTTCCCACACCTTACGATTCAAACGCAAAAATTACAAAGGAAATGAGAAAAACTCCAAAATTTAACCTCTATACTAAAGTAAGCATTATCTGTCAACCAAACTCCATGTGACGATGGTGAACAAACTCGCGATTTCACGTGATTTTTCGGAGCTGAGGGCTCCTTACGTTTTCCTGTCTTCTTGGAGATCTAAGCATTTATTTTTTGAAAAAAAACAGCAAATTATCAGAGAAAGGCCAGAACAGTATTTGACTCCCCAAAAAAGAAATAATCAATAAAATTGATTCCCTGAAGCCAGTTATCCTTATATCATTATACGACATTTTCTTTACGGTGCTAATGCTAGAGGGAATTGAATATTTTAATGGGGACAATGATTTTTAATAATTATTTGTACATTAATTGTTCATGTTTTTTTTTTTAACAATTTGTCATTCACAGTGCCGTAAAAGCAATGAACAAAGTTGTTCATGAGCCAATCTAAACATTTCTTTTAGCAATAACATTAAAAAATATATTTATTATACGTAAGAAAAAAAATAGAGCATATCTCAAGCTTGATCAAATGAAGGCTCATTCATAGACTTATGTTTTTTACAGACTGTCGTTCACAGTGCCATACAAGCGACGGACATAATTGTCCATGAACCAATCTAATCATTCCTTTTTAGCAATAACATTTCTAGATATGTTTACTTGCACATAAAACAGTGAGTAAGTTACTGATAATCCTGAATTATTCATACAGACGTGTTTTACAAGTCTTTTTTTTCACAATTTGTGGTTCACAGTCATAAAAGGAATGAACAAAATTGTCAATAAGCCAATCTAAAAAAAATGTTTCAGCAGTATCACTATAGGATATGTTTATTTAAACATGAAATAGTTGGAAACTGTTAATAACTAAAATTAGATAACCCACTAAGTAATATTAACTAGTTTAGATTCATATGCAATTATCAAAGTTATTTGGAAGTTACTAGCTAGATCTCAAAAGGGTATTATAAATCTTAGGACTTTCCAGTGTACTACATACTGGCTATCAGGGAGTAAGTTTCTAAATTCATTGTACTAGTTGGATACGGGTGAAAGATTACACTTGATCATCAGGCACCATATTACATAATTTCTGCTCTACTGGAATAAATGCTATTAGAACAATGAAATTAATTAAATGTACTCATGTTGGGAAAAATAGCAGAAACATCTTTTTAAAAGGCGATGGAATGTTTTATTCATCTCAGAAGTCTAGTTGGATGAGAGGAGAAGTGGGCCTGAACTTTGATTTCAGAGTTCACTGACATTTTCCATCACTAGCTAATAGGAGAGGATGTAATAGTACTAGATGAAGATATAAAATTCGTTCATCAAAGTCGAGGTTACCTCTTGCAACCTCATTTTAGAATTATCATTATTTCTCTTATCAAGAAGATCAAATGTTTTCGTCCCCTGGGAGATTTAGCTACTGCAATTGCACCCCCATACAGTATATCGAACTTGGTATGCCCAGATGGCATTCCTCATCAACCAGAATGGGTGTTGGCACAGATATTTATACTTTCCACAAAAAGAATAAGCTCACGTTTCTCATGAAACTCATTAAGGCTTTTCATGAGATGCATTATTAATGATTTTGTGCATCATTCTCTTTAACCTCATATTTCATAAAAGAAATACTGTTTACATGAATGTAAAATCCATATGTCGCCTAATGGCCCTGAAATAGGTACAGTTAGTGAAAAATGGAAGTAACTGAGATACATCATGTAGAGAAAAATGGAACCTTCTGAGAGGCAGCATTATAAAAAAAAAAGAATCATCTGAGATAGAGCATAAGAAAAAGAAAACATGGGAATTATATGAGATACAGTATCAAGAGAAAATTGGTATCATCTGAAATACAGCAATAAGAGATAAATCGATTCATCTGAGATACAGAATGAAGAGAAAAATAGAATAATCTGAGATACAGCATAAAGAGAAAAATGGATTTATCTGAGATACAGCTTGAAGAGAAAAATATAACCATCTGAAATACAGCATTGAGAAAAAATAGAATCCTCTGAGATACAAACGGAATCATCTTAGATATTGCATTAAGACATAAATGAAATATATCCTAGATACAGTACTAAGAAAAAATGCAATCATCTGAGAGTCAGCATTAAGAGAAAAATGGAAACATCTGAGAGACAGCATTAAGAGAAAAATGGAGTCATCTACGATAATGAATTAACAGAAAAAATTGAATCGTCTGAGAGACATAATTAAGTGAAAAAATGAAACATTTGATATATAGCACGAATAGAAAAATCAAACCATCTCAGATACAGCATTTAGAGAAAAATTTAATTATCTGAGATACAGCGTGAAGAGAAAAATGGAGTCATCTGAATGACAGAATTTAGAGAAAAATAGAATCATGCGAGATACAGAATCAAGAAATAATGGAATCGTCTGAGAAACAGAAATAAGAGAAAAATGGCATCATCTGATATACAGCACGAATAGAAAAATAGAATTATGAGATACAACATTAAGAGAAAAATGGAAACATCTGAAATACAGCATCAGGAGAAAGATAGAATCATTAGAAGTACAGCAAGAAGAGCAAAATAGAATCATGTGAGTTACAACATCAAAAGAAAAATGGAATCATTTGAGAGACAATTAAGAGAAAAATAGAATCATGTGAGAGACAGTATTAAGAAAAAAATTGAATGGCCTGAGAGACATAATTACGAGATGAATGGAATCGTCTGATATACAGCATCAAGAGAAAAATGGAATCATATGAGAAACATCATTAAGAGCAAAATTGAATAATGTGAGATGCAGCATCAAGAGAAATATCGAATCATTTGAGAGACAGCTTTAAGAGAGAAACAGAATTATCTAAGATACAGTATCAAGAAAGAATGAAATCGTCTGCGACACAAAATTAAGAGAAAAATGGAATAATATGAGACACACTATTAATGCTCTATCTCAGATGATTCCATCTGTCTTTTAATGCCGTATCTCAGACGATTCGATTTTCTCTTAATGATGTAAATCAGATAATTCCACTTTTCTCTTAATGCCGAATCTCAGATGATTCCATTTGTCACTTAATACTACATCTCGAATGATTCAATTTTTCCCATAACGATGCATCTCAGAATATTCCATTTTTCTCTTAATAGGGTATCTCAGAGGATTCAATTTTTCTCTTAATTCTGAATCTTAGATTATTCAATTTTTATCTGAATGCTGTATCTCAGAGCATTCAACTTTTCTCTAAATACTGAATTCCAGATTATTCCACATTTCTCTCAAAAGATTCCATTTTTCTCTTAATATTGTACTCAGATATGTCATTTTCCACTTAATCCTATAACTCAGAAGATCATTTTTCTCTGAATATTGTATCGCAGATGAATTTATTTTTCTCTTTATTCTGTAAATCCTATGTCTATTTTTCTCTTTAAGCTGCATTTCAGACAATTTTTCTGTAATTCTGTCTCTCAAATCATTCCATTTTCTCTTGATACTGTATTTCAGATTATTCCATTTTTCTCTTTATGTTGTCTCTCAAATCATTCCATTTTTATCTTAAAACTATGCCTCAAATGATTCCAGGTTGCTCTTAAAACTGTCTCAGATGATTCCATGTTTCTCTTAATGTTGTATCTCACATGGTCCCATTTATCTCTGAACACGGTATATCAGATGATACTATTTTTTCTTTATACTCTATTTCAGATTATTCAACTCCTAATGCACTTTACTCTAAAATATCTCTCAGGTGACCGAATTTTTCTCATAATGCTCTATTTTGAATAATTTTACTTTCCACTAAAATCTGTCTCTCAGGTAACTGAATTTTTCTCGTAATGCTCTATTTTAGATGATTTCGTTTTATTCTTCATAATGTATCCAGATCATTCCATTTTTCTGTTCATGCTTTATCTAACACAATTTCATTTTTTCTTAATTTTGTATCTCAGACGATCCCATTTTTATCTTAATGCTGTATCTTAGACAATTTAATTTTTCTCTTAAAAGTGTATCTCAGATGATTTTATTTTTCTGTGTATGCTGTATCTCAGACAGCTTCATTTTCTCCTAATGCTGTATCTCAGAAAATTCCATTTTTCTCTTAATCCTGTATCTCGGACAATTCTTTTTTTTCTTTAATGCTGAATCTCAGATAATTTCATGTTTCTCTTAATGGTGTATCTCAGTCGATTTCATTTTTCTCTTAAAGCTGTATGTCAGATAATTCCAATTTTCTATTAATGCTGTATCTCAGATGAATCTATGTTTCTCTTCATAATGTATCTCAGATTATTCCATTTTTCCGTCCATCCTGTATCTCAGACAATTTAATTTTCTCTTAATTGTGTATTTCAGACGATTCCATTTTCCCTTAATACTGTATCTCAGTTAATTCCATTTTTCTCTTAATGCTGTATCGCAGACAATATAGTTTTTCTCATTACTGTTTATCTCAGATAATTTCACTTTTCTCTTAAGCTGTATCTCAGACAATTTCATTTTTCTCTTAATGGCGTCTCTCAGATTATTCAATTTTTCTCTCAGTGCTGTATTTAAGATGATTCCATTTTTTCTGAATGCTATATCTCAGATCATTTCATTTTCTCTCAGTGCTGTATTTAAGATGATTCCATTTTTCTCTTATTGCTGTATTTCAGATTATTCCATTTATCTCTTGATACTGTGTCTCAGACGATAACTTTTTCTGTTAATGCTGTATCTCAGCTCATTCTATTTTTCTCTTTGTTCTGTATCTCACATCATTTTTATCGTCATGGAGTCGTTCAGAAGATTCAATTGTTCTCTGTAAACCAGACGATTCGAATTTTCCCTTAATACTGTATCTTAGATGATTCCATTTTTCTCTTAATGCTGTCTCTGAAATGATTGTATTTTTCTCTTAATACTGTACCTCAGACGATTCTATTTAGCTGATAATGCTGTATTTCAGCTTATATTTTTCTCTTAATGTTGTCTAACAGATGATTCCGTTTTTCTCTTAATGCTGTATCTTAGATTATTCCGTTTTTCTCTTCAGGCTGTATTTCAGATTATTCCATTTTTTTCTTAATACTGCATCTTAGGTGATTCCATTTTTTTCTTAATGTTGTTTAATCTGAGATACAGCATGGAGAGCATCCTGTGTTTCAGATGATTCAATGTTTCTCTTTAGAGAAAAATGGAATCATTTGAGATTCAGCATGAAAAGAAAAATGGAATTACCTCTTTTACAATCAGAAAAATGGAATCATCTGAAATACTGTATCAACAGACAAATGGAGTCCTCTAAGATACAACATTAAGAGAAAAATCTAATCATCCGAGATACATCATGAAAAGAAGAACAAAATCATCTGAGATAAAGAATTAAGAGAAGAATTGCACAGTCTGAGATCAGTATTAATGAAAAATGGAATTATCTGAGATATAGCATTAAGAATCGGAGATATAGTATTAACAGAAAAATGGAGACCTTTGAAATACAGCATTAAGAGAAAAATAGAATCACTGAGATACATCATGAAGAGAAAAATAATGTATTTATCTGAGATATATCATTACGTGAAAAATGTAATTGTTTGAGCTACAGTATGGAGAAAAAAAATGAAATCGTCTAAGATACAGCACTAAGAAAAAAAGGGAATCATCTGATATGCAGCCTGAAGAGAAAAATGAATTCATCTGAAATAGAGCACCAAGAGAAAAATGGAATCATCTGAGAGACAGCATTAAGAGCAAAATTTGTTTATTGTGCTAGTATTGCGTTTCTCACGAAATACCCGTTAAAGAAAGTCTATCCCAACCTAAAACTTTCAGTCTTTCCGGTTTAATGGAAATGTATTTGGGAAATTGAGGTTTTACTTGTGAGAATTATGAGGTATAGAAGCTCAATTCCCAATGCCGTGCTGAGAGGTGTCTTGCCAAATCTACAGGACCTCTGGGAAGTAGATACTTTAATCTTTAATGAAGAGACCAAGATTATAGCCTCAACACTTAGCACATTTTTCACTTCTGTGAGTCTTCTCGAGATTTATGGCAGAAAAAGTTCAATTTTGTGTCAAACATGTTTCAGCAATTTATGTAAAGTTGCTTATGTCTTAATGCAAGATTAGTTCCTCACGCCTAAAATACTCTGAGTACCTGAACATTTCCATTAACCCATTGAGAATATGATTTTTACATACTGTTGAGAGCATAAGAAAAATTAAGGTGATGAATTTTACTTTTTTTTTTATTGCTGCCGAGAAGCAGTTTAGGGGTTTCCTTGATTCAGTCTATTCTAGTTAGGGTTTGGCAAAGTGGAAGAGTACCTGTGTCAAGTTAAAAAGAAAGATGGCTCTCTTGACACATCACCTTGAATCTTTTGAATGTGTGCCTGACATTAAGTAGTCTTTCTGCTATACACCAGGGTTTTTGGGCTTTACGTTTGTAGTCACATATTGACTATTCATGTTACCAAAATATAAAACAGTAAACAAAGGACAGAAAACTTAATTATCCGAAATTTGAGAGTAAGTAAATGTCGTACAGAAGAGAATAAAACACTCATTAAGTGTTCACAGAGAATTATATGCCATAAAACTACGTAAGACCAGAGTAAAATAGGGTGGGGTATCCAGAAAGGGGAAACAGGAAGTGATTTTTAATAGTCAGAGGGGTTTGTGGATGAGTCCTGTGCATGATCATAAATGGGTAGTAAGGGCTGAGTACAGCAAAAGGAAAAGTGAATGTGAATGGAGAGGGGTTTAGGAAATTTGTCTGATAGCAATGCAAGAAAAGATGCAAATGAGGAAAAGAGTTTGTTAAGAAAAAGAGTTTGTTAGGTAAATGACGAAATAGTGAGAAAAGGAATGACAAGATTATCAAGTGTATGAAGTGAGAAGGAAAACTGAAATTACTTTTAGTTGGAGAGGAAAGATTCAGAATATGAATGCAAATTAAATTAAGACAGTAATCAAGAGAAATTACACATCAGGAAAAGATGGAACCTATAATGTGGAGGGAGTTCATGAAAAGAAGAAAAATAATTTTTTTGTGTAGTCATGAAATTCAAATTGAATACATAGAAATATGAGCTTTTCTGAAATGCAATTGAGTAGATGAGAAGATTATTTACAGGTATTTGAAATGAGACACAAGAAGATGATAATAACAACTTAGGAGTGAATTTCACTGAGTACTTGAAGGAAAGAAAAAATTGAGGTTGGGGGAAATAGTGAAAGACTGATCAGCAAATGAATCTTGGAACAAATGGTCATAGGAGGAGCCACTACTTCGAAAAGTTGTTGCGTGAAGAACCTTGAAGAGATGTAGCTCTGAATAACAGTTAAAAACAGTTGTCAGGGAGCAAATGCAGAAGACTTTGCTTGATATATGAAGACCTGGTGAAAGGTTGTGATAGTAATAATGGGTATGGGCTATGGAAGGTGTTGAGGGTGTTACAGTGGACATGAGAATTTGGAGAGCAATTAAAAATATTTACGATGAAAGTGAAGCTTATGACAAATTGATGTGGAAGAACGACTGGTTTGGTTACAATTCGTATTTAAACGTTAGCTCTGTGGATAGAAATCTTTCCTTGAATGGAGTGCTTAGAGAAATCAGGGAAAGGACAGCAGGTATGGAAACAGTTTCGTGAGAATTTTATGCATAATATTTTGTGAGCCAAGAATTCTTTACTTCCAACATTCCCTTCATTTTTAGGAAACTATCCAATATTAGAAGTTCTCATTTCATATCACGTCATAAATTGGTATTGATTCCAACACTAAGCACTAGGGCCACCCAAGAGTGTCAGTACTTATTGCAGTTGTTATAACAAAAACAGCAATAGTATATAAACAGGCAATGTGCAAAATACCACAATGTTCTCAAAGAAATCTTTTCACTTTTCATTTATGACAACCAAACCTCTTAATAATGTAATTATATCAGGTGACCAATGTAAAATTTTTGTATTAAAACAGTCCTCAAGAATCGAAAAATCCCCAAAAAGTAATTCTTAGCAACGTGAGGATATTAAAATCAGGGGAAGGGTGGCAATTCTGTGCATTGGTATTAACTGAAAGCAAACACTGGAACTTCCTCGAAAATCCATTCTATAACGCTGGTAGTGGCCAGACTTAGTAGCATCAGTCACTCTCAAGTTTCATATGAATTTACTGAGGAAATTTATGATGAAATTATTAAAAACTTTCTTTAGTATGAGTCATCAGAATCTGTGAGGTGACAAATTCCAAAGGATTAAATCAGAAAAATGTGTGGATAGATGCCTTGTGCTGAATAGGAACCTTCAATGCCACAGGCACTACACAAGTCGGGAACAATTTTTCATGCGTGGAATTAGAATAGAGTATTGAGATGCAAATGCATTTACAGGTATTTTATGTGAAACCAGTTTTATTAGAAAACAAACAACCATCTCAGTTAATCTTCCGTGTAATGTGAAAATTTTTAAAATATCCATTTGGAGTTTTTCTTATGCATATTTATTTTATTAAAATTCTCATTTTGCATACACTTCCTTCATATTTGCTTTTCATTGGAGCATTCTCTTCCTTGGGATAAGATTTGCAAACATAGAGTGAAACCAAAGAAAATTTTATTAGTTTGTTTGAAAGAAAAATGTTAGATCCCCTTTTCGACCAATTTTTGCTTGGTAACGTTACAAAGCGAGTCACAAGATAACATGCAGGCAAAAAGTATGACACCTCCAAAGCCATAAAATAGGTTTTGAGGTATCTGAAACCTGGTTAAAGTACTTTGCTTTTATAGGCCTATATCTCATGACATAAAGGATACATGACCATTAATCGTATTTTGAAGAACCACTATAAACGTTCTTTCGATAATATGACAACTGTTCCAAGGAAAGCCAGATACCTGTTTGTTGTCTGGAATGGTTCAAAGAGCTGCAGGGTGTGCCAGAGTTGTCCATTGTCAGGCGAATGTTGAAGGATGACATTGTCTCTCGGAACGATTCCTTGTTGGCACCTTCCACTGCTCACTGGTGACCCAATCTGGAGACTGAACGTAAGGTACCTGAAGTGGATAACGACGACATTTCATTCTCATTGCCCTTTGGAAATACTCCATTTAAATATCAAGAACGCACGAATATTATAGAGACAAATAATTATAGCCAGACACCTACGAATACAAGAATAGTACTGAAATGCAAAAAAGTTCGATAATATGGTATTTCTGGAAGATACATATTAATTCCCCCTAGCAGTCTGGTTGAGGATTTCACTTCATGGCAGTGGCCACAAAAATTCTGTTCAGTCTTTTGATCTCATACCATAAGATGTATCAATATTGATGAAATGGGTAAGTATCAAGAGAATCTAATAGCATTCAAAATGGAAGTACAGGGACAAGTTGAAGTTTAGCATAGATAATCATACAAAACACCGGTAATGCCAAGAAAAAAAGTGTCCGTCAGTTATTCTAAGTTTGATTAAAAAAACATCAGTGACCATGTTTCCTTTTCATTTACAGTATTCCTCAGTGTCATACCAGCTTCGGACAGAATAAAAAATAAAAAGTATGAAAAAATATATAGCCAATGTTTGATTTTCTCCAAACTGTAGTCATGAGTAAAATATTAGTACTCCATTCGAAATGACTTTATTCCAAGTCAGGAATATATCTGCACCTTTCTTTTAAATGCATATAATTCATCATATTTAGTTCGCAGAAAAATTTTTGAAGCGAATGAAATACATTTATACAAAAGATATTTTCATGAGTGAGGTGCCAAGCAATACCAAAAATTGCTTAGTCTAAATCCTGAGCAAGGAACTCCATATTAGCAGCAGAATACAACTGTAAATAACTCAAATTGGGAAATCCACTTAAAAAAAAAGAACCTGTTGAGAACATTTAAACCTGATCAGCATCACTCTCCCCTTGTTAGCGATGATAAATTAACCTTTCTAGCCGGAAAGATGTAAAAGATGATTACCAGCACATCTTTTGATATATTACTGTTTGCCTGGTGGCACTCTTAGCCCCTTTCCTTTGCAAATTGTCTATACGTTTACAGAAAACCACTGATGTCTTCAAAATGGAACAACTCTAGAATAATGAATGCCACATGGAAAAGGGAATAATAAGACAAAATAAAGAGTTAGATTTAAGATGACTTCAACTTATGCTGCCATTATTCTTTGAGAGACTAGCTCAAAAGAGGGTCTTCTTCGCTCCCCCAAATTATTATTAATAATAGTAATGCCTCCATTAGGTTACGTTAAAATTTCGGAACAATATTGGATCCAGGATGAATAGTTCTGCTCTAACAAGAATGTAAATTATTTTTTATTTGGTTTGTTTTTATTATCTGGGACCTGAAGACGCAATAAGCTATATTTCCTAGTTAGAAACTAGGTTGGCAATGAACTTACGCAAGTAGACAAGAACCAAGCTATTAATTCTAGGGCTGAACAGGACCTATTAAGACCTCCTCATTGATCCCTGCTTTTAAATTATAAACATTACATCACTTTCAATTTTAATGGCTGGAAAACTCTTACTAAAGCAAACTCTCTTGAAAAACTAAGAATAGTTCTTAGCATCTAATAGACTTGAAAATTTTCTAGTATATCCACATGAAGCATTTTTTTTATCTCTTTTGCATTCTTAAATTTAATTTAAGGTTACTTCATGTGTTGCATGTGTGCATTTTTGTGAATATTTATAGAGCAGTTAGAAAAATACACGACGGGTTGAATTATCTTTGAAAAGATATTTTATGTTCCACGTGCACGTAAGTTCATTCCCCCATCTAGATTTTCATTGTGGGACTTATATACAGTAATACTAGTTGGCATGACGAATTCCATCCTGAACTGTGATATGCTGTTGCAGCGTTGGCGACTAGTGGGATGCGGGTATAACACCCCACGGGTAGGGCAACTCTATGATGATCCTTGGGATTTCGCAGACTGTTGGCTGTCTGGTAATACCAAAGTCCCTGAGGATGGCATTTTTTTTTTTTTTTTTGCAAACACAGGTAATAACAAGTTGTCGAGTCTTCAAAAAAAGGCAATATGGATCCAAGATGCTAAGTATATCTATTAAATTACGGTAATCAGGTTCTCACTTCTCACAGGAAATTCTGGTCCCAAATGGACACTGCACGAGGAGGTAGATATTTGAGTTACAGGTTTATCTTTTTCGTGCCCTTCAGTAGTCCTTACTGTGGATGGTCTATCAAGCAGATTTTTTTTAACTAATGACGACACTTCATTCTTTTTAATTTAATTTCAATTATGCTCAGCACATACATAAGGAAAAGCAAAAATGATTTTCCTAAGTGATTTTTTGCACTGGTGCAAAGTACACCTTTCAAGTCATTCTGTCACTTACTGTAGCACGTCACTTTCTTCAAATGTCAGAGTGCGACTTTGTGTATATTGCATCAGTATTAAGCTGTGACTGATGTCATATGGACAACTTAACACAGAAGTATCAACATAACACTCAAGTCCAAAGACTGGTCCATGTGGGCATGGTTTTTTGCTTAACAATTTACAGATGAATCAAACGTACATATTATACATTTTTTGCAGGTAGCCTATCAGTATTCTTAGGATACAAATATCTTTTATATCTGTACATGTTTTACACATTGTTCTTCAAAAAAATCTAATTAGTTTTGACGTCGACTTTTACGCATTTTTGGAATATGCTGAAGTAAGTCGAGTTCACCTTTACAAGGATAGCCTAAACTACTACTTGTAGTATCATGTTCATCTTGCAACCTTAAGACACCTATCTTTCATGCCGGGTTCTGGATGCCTAATCATTTGAAGATGCTTAATGCAATTCTCAGATCATAATTGATGTTACTTACTTGATACTGCGGGTGTCAAGTTCCTTGGTAGTGGCAAACCTCGGTCCTGATGATGAGAATAGCAGAGAGTTTCCTGTGGGCTGAGACCCACAGCCTACAGCTACTTTAGCCCCCTCTGTGTTTTCCCACATAGAGGAAACCTCAGTCGAATCTTCGAAATCGTCATACATCCACCTTGGTTTACTGGTTTTGGACCTGCCACAGTAAGTACCTATAAAATAAACAAAGAAATTTCAAATGGCACAGATTTCAAGTCATAGTGATGATGACCATTTTATTCTTGTTTGTCCTTTTGTTCTCATCCAGTTATAGATTTATTCTGTAAAACATGATCTCATATAACTATTCAGGCAATTAATGCCCATTTGACCTAGAGTTGAATTTAATTGAGCGTAGATGAAGTTTCAAAAGGAAATTAATAAGCAGCCTCTAAAATTAGTTGTAAACGAAGAGAATTCCTATACTTCTCGACAGCAAAAGGACTTCACTCTAGAAAAACGCTTATAATATCATGAATTCATGAAGTGAATATCCAGCATCATATGAAATATTATAACATTGGAGTTCAGACATTGTCAGAGCTTCACAGTTTTCAGTAAGACTAAAGAAAGTAGCAACTTGATGAAGTGTAAGGATCATCTGGGTCAACAACCTGATTTGCATATAGAAGGATAAAAAGCCAATAGCAGCAATATCTAAAAGTGGTGCATAAACGAGGAGCAGATGAGGACAAAATATTACTACTAGAAGTACTTGCAATAAAATTATGTAAAAAAAAATGGAAGATGTTAATTGCCCTACATTTCAATTGAATGGTGAGTGATCCATTGATAGTACCATCTTTCACTGCAGTTGTGCTTAATGGATTTTTTATAAATGCTCTGAATGAATCTTTAATTCTAGTACAGTTTCTAAATAATAGAGATCTTTATTTCTTAACACTAGCTATGGATTTCTCACTCGTGAAATAGGAACTAGCCATTGCTAATAAAAAAAAGTACTACTTAAAAGCAGTAACTACTATCAGCTATGCAAACGTTGCTGATTTCTCTAAATCTTACCCTTTGGTCTCTTGTATTTTGGGAATCTTTGAGATCTCATTTGTCCATACATCGTACAGCAAACTTTTCAACCTTTCTCTTATAGGGGAACCTATTTAAGTGTATGTCGATTTATGATGTTAGGCTAGGATCTAACAATGGACTTTCCACCCAAGAATCCAGACTCTACCATTGAGCTATGTTTGTGTGCCTTAGAAAAGATAACTCCAGCAAGTCATCAAAAATAAAGCTAGCAGTATTCATTCTCTATCTTCGTAGCAACCATTGCAGTCACCTAATGCCAAGTAATTCCCACTTACTCTACCGAGGGGCAATAGATTTTTTCGAGAAATGTGCAAAAAATCTTTACCCTTTCCAGAGATGAATTTCTGGACTAGACTCGATGGGCTGAGTCTTGTAAACACCAATTCATAGGGACCATCTTTATACAGAGCAACACACACATACACTATATATATATATATATATATATATATATATATATATATATATATATATATATATATATATATATATATATATATATATATATATGTATATATATATATATATATATATATATATATATTATATATATATATATATATATATATATATATAATATATATACACATATACTCGTATATATGTGTGTGTGCGAATTTTTATATATATATATATATATATATATATATATATATATATAAATATATATATAATATATATATATATGTATAACTGAATCACGAAAGAAATTAGGAACGTGATAAATCCATAAATAAAGATATATGCCACAAAGGAAAAATAAACGAAGGAGGTACTGCGAGACCTTTCGACTGCTTAGTAAAGGACGTGGAAACGTCGAAAGGTCTCGCAGTTACTCCTTCGTTTATTTTTCCTTGCATATATCTTTATATATATATATATATATATATATATATATATATATATATATATAAAATATATATATATATATATATATATATATATATATATATATATATATATATATATATATATATATATATATATATATATATATATATATATATATATATATATATACTATATATACATATATATATATATATATATATATATATAGATATATATATACATACATATATAGATACATATATATATATATATATATATATATATATATATATATATATATATATATATATATATCAAAACCAAGGAGCGCACACTTGAGAATATTCTTAAATCATAGGTAGAATGGTAAGTGGAACTGGAAACTTGGAACAAGTACTTTCGTAGCTTATTATACATTTTCAAGTTCACATTGAATATAACAGAGGTTGACAGACCTTTATATACAAAAACAGAAAGAGGGCGCAGGGTTACAGGAATTTAAATCTCCATCCCGGATTATACCTTGATCCTCTTTCCTTCTCTTTTGCTAAAAGGAGCGCATACTGTAACCCCGCCCCTCTTTCTATTTTAGCATATAAAGGTCTTGCAACTTTTATAACTTTAATTATACTCAGTGTGAACTTGAAAATGTAGAATAATCTACAAAAGTACTTGTTCCAAGTCCCCAGCTTCACTTACCTTTCTTCCGTGGATTTAAAGATATATATATATATATATATATATAATATATATATCTATATAATATTATTATATATATATATACTGAAGTCAGGTGTATCTACTGTGATTTTAAGTATACATGTAGATATATATATATATATAATATATATATATATATATATACCTAATATACTATAATATATATATATATATATATATTATATATGCTTCAAAATCACAGTAGATGCACCTGACTTTAGTATATGA
Source organism: Macrobrachium nipponense (assembly GCF_015104395.2). Taxonomy (NCBI): domain Eukaryota; kingdom Metazoa; phylum Arthropoda; class Malacostraca; order Decapoda; family Palaemonidae; genus Macrobrachium; species Macrobrachium nipponense. The sequence goes on from NC_087203.1 coordinate 2,451,273, forward strand.
GTGAATATCACAGGAAGATGATAGGCATAAGGTCAGTCCCACACGCTTTCTCCTGTTTATTCACACATCGTCCGGGCACAAATGAGTTACAGTTGGAAAGAAGGTTGCAAGGTAAAAAAAATATCAAGAATACCAGATGGTTAATTATCAAATGGTTAAAAATCAAAGAGATAATCCAGGATAATCAGTGATCACGCGGTCACTAAAGTAAAAATCCAAAAATGGACGCAAAGTATCATATGGATTTTTTGAAATTGTTGTACGTTTTTTCCGAATCTCTAACCTGTCTTCACTAGAACTGGTGCCCCTAGATATCATGTGATGGAAGGGGAAATTTTCAAGGGTGTCAAGTGAAATCAGGCCTGCTTGGTCCCATCCAGCAACAGTAATAAAGGAATGTGACCCATTCCTGAGGGATGTTATCCCTGGCTTTCCTGCATATTCACTATGAAAAGGATACAAACCTTTTAAGGGATGTAAAGCTGTTTGTAAAAGACACAACGTGAATGCAATTGGACTCACTGTAAAGGTCATTTTTAGTTTTCTTAGTTTTTTTAAAATATGTAAACGTATTTAAATGACTCAGTTTCCATTTTAAGTTTTTTTATAATTTGTATGTTTCTTTTAATTATATGCTCTGATATGACATGAGTCAAGACACGCGTTGACAATAAATGTATTCACTGTCTGTGTATGTGTACATGCGCCCATCCCCTGTGTGGATTATATATATATATATATATATATATATATATATATATATATATATATATATATATATATATGTGTGTGTGTGTGTGTGTGTGTGTGTGTGTGTGTGTGTGTGTGTGTGTGTGTGTGTCTTATCACATCACCGTGATTCATATATACGCATTAAGATACAAATGGACTTTAATATCCAATTCGCTCTACCTCGGAATTAACATATTTTCACGTATGCTAACCGAAGGGGAATTTTATTGTTGATAAGAAATTCGTTTTCTCCTGGACACCAAGAATTCAGGATGTAAAGTGAAGCTGCTTACCTACAAGGCTAAAGCGAAAGGTTTGAGTTAACGCTGCCTGTCACCTACAAATCCCTGTAGCGCTCAGGCGTTCGTTGTCAGCATCAACCCACCTAGGCCTTGATAACTTTGGAGTGCTTTTGTCGCATGTAGCCATATTATAGGTCTTATCATATCACCGTGGTTCATATATATACATTAAGCTACAAAATGTCCTGTAATATCTAATTCGTTCTACCTCAGAATTAATATATTTTCATATATGTTAATCAATGGGTAATTTTTCAGTTGATAAGAAATTCGTCGGCCCATGGGCGTGAACCACGGAACCAAGAATTCAGGACGTACAGTGAAGCTCTTTACCCACAAAGCTATCACGAGAGGTATAAATTAACGCGATAGGGTTTTGTAGGTGAGGTCAGCATTAACATATACCTCTCGTGATAGCCTTGTGGGTAAGAACTTTACTGAACGTCCTGAATTCTTGGTTCCGTGGCTTGCGCTTATGTGCCGACAAATTTCATATCAAATAAAAATTCCCTTTTATTTAACATATATGAAAATATATTAATTCCGAGGTAGAGCGAATTAGATAATAAAGGACACTTGTAGCTTAATGCTTTTATATGAATCACGGTGATGTAATAAGACTCATATTATGGCTACGTGCAACAAAAGAACTACAATTTTATGAATATGCATATAAATATATATATATATATATATATATATATATATATATATATATATATATATATATATATATATGTATATATATATGCATATATATATATATATATATATATATATATATCAATGGCATATATATATATATATATATATATATATATATATATATATATATCCAATATTATGCATATATATATATATATATATATATATAATATATATATATTATATATTATATATATATAATATATATATATGATATATATATTATATATTAAGATTATAATATATATATATAGAAATATTATCTATATATATATATAATATATAATATATATATATAGATATATATATAGATAATATATATATATATATAAATATATTAAATTATTATATAATATATATATATATATCTATATAGTTTACATCATGGTTAGGAGTAATTTCCCATGACAGTGTTTTTCAGTCTTTGTGGAAATAATTACAATGATAATCAGGTGTTACTATCGACATAATTTTTTCTCTTTTAAACGTGCTTTTTTACTTTTGGAATGCGGATAAGTTGCCATTCTTAACATTTTTGCACACTTTTCAGTTACACTGTTTACTTTTAATGGATGAACCACTGGTTGCTTAAACAAAATAACCTAATTACAGCTGAGACACAAAATTCTGGATATACGACCTTTCCTAAATTACACTGCTCTTCATCTGCATCACAAGTGACCATTAACAAAAATGGTTCACTACTTTACAAAAATAATACTAAAAAATTCAAATTAATAAAATCTCTCTCTCTCTCTCTCTCTCTCTCTCTGTATACAATACAATTACCAATACTTACACACATGGGCATTTATAAATATTGGGACTACGTTATAGCACTGAACGTGGATATGCTTGGAAACTGTCAGTAAAAAGATCAATGGGTGATAAATGAGAGAACCTCAAATAATAGTTGTGGGAAATTTGTTTCACTCAGTGGGAAGGCTGAAGGAATATACACTACAAAATTACGAGGGTAATTCCTTCCACTGAGTGTTCTCTGGTAATAGAGTAAATTGTATGAAATGGGCTGTTAAGCGCACAATTCTTCCGTGCGCATAATGTGTTTTCAGACTTGTGTCAGAAAATCCAAAGGATTAATAAATTGCTTTGTAAGTTTACGTAGGCTAGTTAAAATAAGGTAAGAGTAATTCAGGTATGTGCAATTTAACTAATGAGGACTTTGAATAAATTAAACCAAGGCCATAAGATTCCCAGGGCAGTTCAGTTTGGTCCTGGAATTCAATTAAGTTTCGACCAGGTTGAAGTAAAATTAAGGTAAACTACTCACAAAGATTAATGCTAAGTAAACAGACAGGCCTAATTTTGACTAAATTTTCTACTACGCCCATTTAATTATATAAACCCAAACAAAATTGTTCAATCAGAGTTAATTCTCATAAACTCCAATATTACAAGGGAAAAGGGCTCAAAATTTAGTTAGGGTAAAGAAAACAGTGCATTACGTCTTTAATAAGCAAGTTAAACGGTAATAGACGAAACCGCTTACTAATGAATGACCGTTGACTCAATCATGGCTGCCTAGCCTTTGTGAAAATTTGTATATCGACCTACCTTTAAGTTAGCCTAGTTTGGACACACACATCTTAATTCGTTCCTAAACTGAAAACAAAATCCTATCTATGTAGCCAGCAAAACCAGTGACCTGTAATTATATTCGTGGAAATAAATGGGTACGTTGATAAGAGTTATTCTACTTACTGACACTTTCCGACGACAGATTAGTATGAATGGCCGTTTCAAATTTTGGTTGTAGATAAGGATTCGGATAGGATATGGGTTAGGATAGGTACAAATAGGAAAGGAGATCATACAAACCAATTATCTTAAGGGTCATTAATTTCTACAACCCTACACTACGTAAATTAAACTCAAGACGAAGTTGACGAAACAAGTTGTCGTCTGTCTGCCATGCTCGGCCTATAGCTACCCAAAAAAAAAAGAAAGCCTATGCCACGTCAAGGCAAAAGCCCTCCACTAGAGCCTGTGGTTCTTATCACTCCCTAAATCAATTAAATAATTTCTTAACTAATTTGAAGGGACAGTTAAATCTATTTATTAAATCTATCTATCAAATATTTTAAATGCTAAGTAAAATTAATCAGAGTATTATAAATATAGTAATAAAATTTCTACAGAGCTTATACTAAAGAAAATGGGGTATAGTGATTTATAGCTCTTAGCAGTGACTTTGTTAAAGTTAGAAAATAGATATGTACAAAATAAATTTACAACATCCTCCCGGAGGGAGATAACACAAAACACACAGTTTTGTGTTAGTTTAAACAGCTTCATCATTAATTAACTTCTGTAAGAATCGCATCGAGTTAGTGGCGGCTCTTCTCTTCGGTCTTTCTTCTTCTGCTTGATAGCTTTCAGAATTTTGGCTGTCTTCTAAATTTTGCTCCGCAGCATCTACAGTATACACATCTTCTGGCTTAGAGAACTCCAGCAGTTAAAGTTTGTCAACTGACCTAGTTGTCTCTCCATTGCTGGTCTGTAACTCCACAACTCTGACCAGTCCATCAGAGCTGGGCATCAGCTGAATGACCCTTGCCAATTTCCACATGCAACGAGGGGTGTCGTTATGTACTTACAGCACATCTCCTACTTTAATCCTAGTTTGGAACGGTCTCGTCGGACTCCTGTTGAAATAGTGTCTATCTCTTATGGACTGCAAGTATCTCTCCTCCCACTGCCCTTGGAATGCATGTATTACCTGAGATACAAAATTGAATCTCTCATTACACTGTTTGTGGTCAAGCTCAAAATCAGGGTCATTCAGATAGTCCCGGTTTATGGTAGTGGGTAAAGAGTTTAATCAGTAGCCATACAACAGGTGAGAAGGGTTAAGGGCATCAGTAGCATCTGGAGATGTAGCATCCACATATGTAAGAGGTCTATTGTTAATACAATGCCCTATCTCAGTGACAATGGTATTCAGTTCTTCAGAATTAACCCTCTTCTTGAATATAGCTTTCTTTAGGGATGATTTGACACTGACAACCATCCTCTCATAGAAGCCTCCTTAATGGGGTGCCCTAGGTGTGATGAATATCCATTTACAATTTTCTCTAGTCAGTGTGGACTGTACGTCAGTGTCATCATACAAAGACTGAATCAAGGAAGAGCCAGTCTTGAAGTTAGTGGCGTTGTCAGAAATCATTCGTTGAGGGTAAGATCTTCGTGCAGTGAATCACCTGAAGGAATTGAGAAAAGCAGTGCTGGTTAAGTCTTTTACCACTCCCAGGTGACAAACTCATGTTTGAGGTACAAGTGAACATGACTATGTAAACCTTGTCCATTTCTTTAGTGCCTGGATTGCAGATAATAATTTGTCTGGTCAAATCTACTCCAGTCACCTCAAACGGCCGGAGACTGTTCACTCTGCAAGCTGGTAGAGGTGGCGGAGAGGCCTGCGTAAGGCAGGTCCTTCCAGACGGTTACTTAGGTGACACTTTTTTTTCATCTTCTTGACACACTGTCTCAGTCTTGGTATCCAGTATTCTTCTCTCACCTTGCAAATTGTGTCTTGAACGCCTGCATGAAGAATCTTTTCATGTGCTTGACTGACTATAAGTCCAGTCAAAGGAGAATTTGGAGGTAAAGCAGAGGAAATTTACTGCTATATGGAAGGTGGTCCACATTTTGTAGTCTCCCAGTGCATCTCAAAAGTCCACTCTCATCCAGGAACAAGTCAAGACATTTAACTTTGGTTGGAATTTTGTGAGAATTCTTGTTAAGGTATGACATCTACTCTGGGAAGTACTGACTCTGTGTGAAGCCAATAAGAATTCGTAATGCTTCTGAGTTCGGTACTTCGACATTTTCAGAGTTTACAGGTCCCAAGTTCTTAGTTTTACGATTCTCAATTGTACGTTTAAGGAGTCAAGTGAACTGAATTACTAACTTAGTGACATTTATAAGTTTAGGAAGGGAAGCGAACCTACGGATATCTAATAGCTTCTTCACTGACAACTGTAGTTAAAACTTCTTCAGGTGTTTCAGATCGGTGGCATGCAGATACTTCTGTCTGCTCTGGCCACATTTCTGGGTTCGGGAGCCAACTTGGGCCATGGAACCAAATTTGACTTTTCTTAAACTGCCGCATGGAAATTCCTCTAGAGACAAGATCTGCTGGGTTGTCTTCACCGGGTACATAAAGGTACCTCACTTCAGTGACCTAACTTATCTCATTCACCCTGTTGCAGACATAGACGTTTTTAGATTTTGCCCTGAATCCAGTGTAGGGCAACTTTACTGTCAGACCATATGACAGTGTCAGTAATCTTGACACCATCAGTAGTAAAAACTGTTCTGAGGTAGTCAGCTATTTTGACTGCACTATAGTTGGCAGTCAGCTCAAGTTGTGGTATTCTCTTCTTTTTAAGAGGGACGACTCTTGCTTTCGAGAAAACCAGGTTTGCACCTTTGTGTTGGTCCATCAAATAGGCTGCAGCCCCATAGGCCCGTTCACTAGCATCACAGAATATGTGAAGAGAGTAGTTAGTCCCTCTGTTGGCTGTGAAGCGTGGGAATTCCTGGTATGATATGTTCTCAAGGTCTTTCTTGATCTTCGACCCCTCTTCTTGAAGTTCTGGTGGCAAAACATCACCCCACCTTTTAGATAGTTTCCAGACCTTTGCATAAGAACTTTGCCTCGTACAATTATGGGAGCAAACAATCCTAGAGGGTCAAATACTTTTGAAAGGTTGCTTAAAATAGCCGTTTGGTTAGCAGAGCTTCCTCAAAGGTAGGGGATTTTATGCTTAAGTGGTCAGTCTTGTAGTTCCAATGAAGTCCTAGAACTATGACAAGATCTGAGCCTTCTGTTGTACCATCACCTTCTTGTGTTACCGTTTCGTTGAAAGTTGGATCATTAGTGATCCATTATCTTAAATGCATTCCGGCATCTGACAGAACTTCCTTTGCAACCTTGTAAAGACTGTAGAGGCTGACTGTTGTAGGTAAGGAACCAATTAAGTCATCCACATAAAATTTGGTCATGAGGAAACTAACTTCAGGTGAAGTGGGGTAAGTTTCAAAGTGACGTTGCAAGGTCAACTGGTGAGTAGGTGGCTCCAAAGAGAACTGATCTAAACCTATAGGCTTGAAGGTCGTTTTCATTGTTAGGTTCTTTTAGCCAGATGAAACGTGTTTAATCACGAACTCTAGGTTGGAGACCTACCCGTAAGAAGGCTTTACTGATATCTACCTATACCGCAAATGGGTCGAGACGGAATTTCAACAGCAAGTCGGTTAGATGACTAGTCAAGGATGGGCCAGAGTATAAGCAATCATTCAGACTAGGGGCCTGCTTGTCCATCCGGGCACTTGCATCAAACACAATACGAATGGGTGTTGTAGTTGAGTCCTTAATCACAGTTAAATGGGGTGAATAATGTACATTGGTCAACTTGAGGTCTTCTTCTGGTACTGTTTCAATGAAGCCAAGAGACAGTTGTTCTTTGAAGATCTGGCCATAAATTTCCAGATATTTATTAGTTTGTTTCAGCTTGTGATTAGCACTTTTCCTCGAGAGTACTAAGTTGGTAAGGGGTTGTTTCTTATCCACTTTCAAGGGGAGAGATACCTCATATCGTCCTTCAACCATATTGATGGAATTCTTGAATTCTTCCAGTACAAATTTATCCTCAGGTGACATATCTTGATCAACAATTCCGACTGATTCTAGGGTCCGAAGCTGTTGGGTGGAGTCTTCAGCAAATTTGCTATCAGACATCGCAAGTGGTATCTCTAGAGCACCTTGGAAGGTTCATCAACTGCTAGTCTCATTACAGTTACAGAATGAGTACTGATAGGGGTGTCATTACTAAGCAGTTTACCAGCTACGAGATATTCTAAGGAGGACGCAATCAGGTTCACTCCATTTACTTGTGGAGAATGGATGAGGTCAAAGTAGTGATCTTTGCCAACAAGCAGTTTCAACTGGTCAATCTGACTACTTGACAAGTTAGGGTCAGTTAGGTTGACATTCCTGCTCTTCAGTTCAGAGACTAGCTTATGACAATAGCCTTTAAAGTTACGAGGCTGTCATCACTTACCCTGACAGGTACAGTTACCGTACTATATTCTCCAGGTTCTTGGTATCCCAGGACCCACTGATGCTCAGTTGGACGGGTTTGTCTTGTTCAAGTTTACACTCTTCCAATACCTCTTGTGTGATGAAGGTGCGTTGCACCCCAGAATCAAACAGTGATCTAAGTTGCCTGAGGGAGGACTCACCACTTTCATGAAGGCGGTAGGGAGAGTTCCACTTGTTTGTGACTTTAAGTCTTTGTCATTGTCATTGTCTCCACAATATTCACAGCAGAGACTTCAGTTGAGGAATCAGAGCACAATGCTGAATGGTGTGGTCCAGTTTTATATGACAGATATTTGTGGAACTTTAGAAGACAATCTGTTGTCTTGTGGTTAGGTGAAGTGCATTTCATGCAACGATTTTGTGCGATAAGTCTTGAAATGCGTTCTTGCATGGTCTTGTAACTGTCACACTGGTAGGCTTTATGTTCTGGTCTATCACAGAACACACAACTTTGAGTTCTAGCTATCTTATTAGGCTGACCCGGAGTGACAGAAATACTCAGATTCGTGACATCATGTTTCTTGGGGGTTTAAGAACTAACTTGAGTTTTGGTCTGATTACCTGGATTAGAACTTTGGTTAGGCTTGGGTTTTCTATGGGAGTAATCATTATACTTATCCCTGGGTTCAAAATCCAAAGAGGACAAGGTCAGGATTATCTTTCCTAGCCCCTCTCTGATATCTAGGAGTGAGAAGTAGTCCCATCCACACTTGGTTTGGATTTGCTCTTTCACCTTGCCAGGTAGTTTTTGGAAAACTAAAGGACCAAGTACCCAGGTATAGTGATCCGAATTAGGTTTGTTTCTTTCTATACCTCTAACATATTGTTCAAGTTTAGCCCAGAAGCCACATAGTGAATCCGGATCTGCAGAAGACTTCGACAGGCCTGCTACTTGACAAATTAGAGATGAGGTTATTTTCTCTGGATCAGCATAAGTTTTCTTCAACATGTCAATGGCATCTAGATAGTTTTCATTCGTGACAAGGATATTTTTAATCAGAGCTAGTGCTTCACCCTTCAAACATCCCTTCAGGTAATTAAATTTGTCAACAGCTCTCAAGTCTGGACAAGAGTGAACATTAGACTCGAAAACATCCAAAAAGGGGGGCCATTCTCCATCAATCCCTTCAAATTCTGGTAGTGACAAAGATGGCAACTTAACCTTATGCAATGGTCTAAACTCTGTTGCAATACTCTGGTGTTTGGCTTCCATGCAAATGATTTTTAGTTTCTCCAAAACTTTAGTGCTTTGCATGATGATTTGGTTGGCATGACGCTGCTTTGCAGTGAGTTGTGTTCTATCAGGGTCTTGCTCAGAAAACCCTTCTTCTCCAAGTTGAATTAAGTACTTCAAGTTGAGTTCTTCATATTTCTTTATTTGAGACTCTAGCCTGAGACGTTATGCCTCCTAGGTCAAGGACCCAACATCACTTGCCATTTGAATGATGTCATGGGTGCTTGTGCATAGATCCTTGCAGGTTTCCTCATAAAGTTGGAGAGAATATGCTAATTGTGTCGCAGACATTTATGAGTTTAAAAGGTAACAAAGCTAAAAAAATCCCAGGACAACAACGCAGGCCTTAAAACATCCTGCTGGGGATGCCAATCTTCTGGTGTGGGAAATTTGTTTCACTCAGTGGGAAGACTGAGGGAATATACACTACAAAATTACGAGGGTAATTCCTTCCACTGAGTAATAAGGAATATTGTATGAAATGGGCTGTTAAGCGCACAATTCTTCCGTCCGCATAACGTGTTTTCAGACTTGTGTCAGAAAATCAAAATGATTAATAAATTGCCTTGTAAGTTTAAGTGGGCTAGTTAAAATCAGGTAAGAGTAATTCAGGTAAGTGCAATTAAACTAATGAGGGCTTTGAATAAATTAAACCAAGGCCATAAGATTCCCAGGGCAGTTCAGTTTGGTCATAGAATTCAGATAAGTTTTGACCCGGTTGAAGGAAAATTAAGGTAAACTAATCACAAATAGTAATGCTAAGTAAACAGACAGACCTAATTTTGATTAAATTTTCTACTAAGCCCATGCAATCATAGAAACCCATACAAAATTGTTCAAATAGAGTCTATGCATAATTAATTCCCATAAACTCCAATATTCCAACAGCCTAATTAAATAAAAGGGCTCAAAATTTAGTTAAGGTAAAGAAAACAGTGAATTACGTCTTACATAAGCAAGTTAAACATTAATAGACGAAACCGCTTCCTAACGACTGACCGATGACTCAAATCAGCCGTCCAATCATGGCAGCCCAGCCTTTGTGGATATTTGTATATCGACCTACCTTTAAGTTGGCCTAGTTTGGACACACATCTTAATTCACTCCTAAACTGAAAACAAATCCAACACTTTCCGACGACAGATTAGTATGAATGGCCGTTTCAAATTTTGGTTGTAGATAAGGATTCGGATAGGATATAGGTTAGGATAGGTACAAATAGGAAAGGAGATCATACAAACCAATTATCTTAAGGGTAATTAATTTCTACAACCCTAAACTAAGTAAATTAAACTCAAGACGAAGTTGACGAAACAAGTTGTCATCCGTCTGCCATGCTGTCTGTTTGAACAAGGCCTAAAGCTACCCCCCCAAAAAAAGCCTATGCCAGGTCAATGGTTCCTATCACTCCCTAAATCAATTAAATAATTTCTTAACTAATTTGAAGGGCCAGTTAAATGTATTTATTAAATCTATCTATCAAATATTTTAAATGGTAAGTAAAATTAATCAGAGCGTTATAAAATATAATATTAAAATTTCTGCAGAGCGTATACTAAAGAAAATGGGGTATAGTGAATTTTAGCTCTTAGCAGTGATTTTGTTAAAGTTAGAAAATAGATATGTACAAAATAAATTCACAACAATAATTGTGAGTAGTTTTACTGAATTGGTTCAGAAATTCTGTGACGAGCTTAAATTTAAATTTACCATTATAGCCTGTGTCACATTTGCAGTGGCCTGCTGCAGTACACATTCCATGACCATGGCAGTTTCTTATACAGGGAGGGCCGATGTAGAGGTTGCGCAAGGCGAATTCTCCATCTTTAGTCTCACCAGGATTATTCTGAAACCATCGAAGCTGAACGGTCCTAAAAAGAAAGATTCCAAATCATCTGTATATTCGTCTTTCAAGCTTGGTTTCATTTCGCAGAGAAAATCTGCCTCCGTCGATTCAACTCAATCCGTCACTATCTGAGCAATCTGAATGTTCTGAGCATTTATTTTCATGAATATTCTTTATTATAGAAGCCAACATCTTGAAATGCTAATATTTTAATCGCCAACAGAATACTATGTCGTCCTTTGCTGCTACGAATAGAAGACAGTTTATATATATATATATATATAATATTATATAATATATTATATATCTAGAATATATATATATATATATATAGATATACTATATAGATATATATATATATATATAAATTATTATATATTATATTATCTATAATATATGATATATTTATATAATATATATATATATATACAGTACACATGTGCTTGTAATTATAACAACAGGAGCGATAAACTGATGACGTTTTCTTTATTTTACTCTGTTCGTCAAATGATAAGATTTTCACTATATAGCTTAAGAGGCCAGTTAAAAAACATGTAAAAGCTCTTGTTTTTAAATTTACAAATATTCTTATGTAAGCACAAGTGTGTACTTTTAGCTGAGATCCAACGCTATCTGGGTGGACATCAATATATATACGTACTATATGTAGTCACCATTCGGGTTACCGAAACTCAGAAGATCAATAAAAGTTTATTATGAAACGTTTATGCTAGTTTAAAAACAAATATATAAAAAACTAAAGTTACTCATAAAAAGTAGTCATAAAGAAGTAAAACAACTAAAATTATTTACAAGGTAACATTATAATTGACGAAAGTTAAGATTAAGCAAGAATATTAACCTTTGCACGGTGAAGAATAAGAAAGGAATGGCTGTAGGACCGTCGTTCGCCCAGACCTTGACTTCGCCAAGAAAAGTTGAGTAGAGGACTGACTAGAATTGAGGGAGGGAACGAGGTGCTTGAAATGTAAAGACTCAAGAGTCGCTATATATTGGCTGTGCTAACTATTGTCTATTATCGAAAAATGTCTTTTGTTAATTTCAATTTTACAGTAAGCTACATGATTTCTTTTATTAGAGAATTCAGGGTTGGTGAGTCACAGAATTGGCTAGAGGACAATCAACCCTGAATTTTTTAATATAAGAAATCACGAAGCCTAGTGTAAAACTGAAATTATCAAAAGACATTTTTCGATAATAGACAATAGTTAGCACAGCTGAAATGTAAAGACACTTGAGTTTTTACGTTTCAAGCACCTCGTTCCTTCCCTCAATTCTAGTCAATCCTCTGCTTAACTTTTCTTGGCGAAGTCGAGGTCTGGGCGAACGACGGTCCTACAGCCATTCCTTTCTTATTCTTCACCGTGCAAAGGTTAATATTCTTGCTTAATCTTAACTTTCGTCAATTATAATGTCACCTTGTAAATAACTTTAGTTGTTTTACTTCTTAATAAATACTTTTTATGAGTAGCTTTAGTTTTTTATATATTCCTTTTTAAATTACCAAGTAAATTTTGATTCTGTATTTTACAAATGTGAATTATTTTTATATTGCAGACTGATGATCTATCAGGATGGCACGAAACGTTTGATGATAAACTCATTGATCTTCTGAGTTTTGGTAACCCTACTGATGACTAGATATTCGCACCTTTTGATACACACACACACACACACACGCACAAACACACACACATAAATGTATATATATATATATATATATATATAATATATATATATATATATATATATATATATCAAACTATAAATATCCTTTAATACTAATTTGCTCTACCTCGGAATTTTTATTACTTGATAAGAAATTTGTCGGCTCACGGTCGCAAACTACCGAACCCAACAAATTCAGGCCGCGGTGGCGGTGTGGTTTAAGGCTTCACTGTACCTCCTGAATTTGTTGGGTTCGATGGTTCACGCCAGTGAGTCGACAAATTTCTTATTGACTAAAAAAAAATCTTCTTCGGTTAACACATATGAAAATATATTAATTCCGAGGTAGAGCGAATTCAATATTAAAGGATATTTTTGTAGCTTGATGGATATATATATATATATATATATATATATATATATATATATATATATATATATATATATATATATATAATATATATATGGCACAGTACTTGGAAGACATCATACGACACTGTCCAGAAAAGTAAGAATGACCTTTGTATCAAAGGATAGGCTAGAAATGGTTTCATCCCTACCCTGGTGCTAATCTGTGATCGACAGGTAAAAGGATGCGACTCCAAGGGCCGTGATGACCAGCTCGATAAATGCTGGGTTCTCTGGGTCCATTGCAGTGAAGGGCACTGCTAGAGCAGCCTTCATCAACCAGATGCCAGCTTATCCCACCGTCTTTGGAAAACTGAAGCATAACTGGATACTCTTCACTGCTAAATTCATCCTTGCAACCAACGCTGATCTGAGAATGAGTTAATGAAATAATAATCAAAATGGTTGTCGAGAAATATTGATATTACGGCTGTTTTACAAATAAACATGATCTTTTCATAAGAGTCTTACCTGAAAAGATATAATATCATTGATGTTCAAATTGAGAGGACCTGTCATTGCAAGACGGAGAGGTTCCTCGCCATCTATGACTTGTGCAATGTCCTCACTGTTGCAGTAACGGCCATAGCGATTGCTGGTGATGCTCATCCAAGGGGAAATTATATTTGATCCCTCCTGAAAGATGTGGACTGATAACAAGAATGTTAACCAATATGAAATGGCGTCGATAAAATAAAAATAAACAGTCAACAAGAAATCCTCCATTTGCACTTACTGCAAAATCAGCCTGCATAGAATTCAGCTGAAAGTCTGGTGCAATCCTAAGATTGTCGATGGCCCACTGGTTTTGGCCATCATGAATTGGTTGCCAGATCCTGAATCTGACAACGCCTGCCTCGACGTGCCTCTTCTCCAGTTTACTGTGAAATAACCTGAAAAAACAACAATTTTTCTATATTCTAAGCAAATTACTGAATGTGCCTTTGCAAAAGGTAAGGGAAAGGCAAGATACAAGACTATTTCACAGCAACAATGCAACTGATTACTGCTATAAAGAACCAGTATGTTACAATCAAACAATATTATATAAATACACATATATAGACATATATGTATTTTATAAATGGCAGATTAAAAAATATTGATTTTCACTGAACGTATTCCACACAAGTAAGGCAAAAAAAAAAAAAAAAAAAATAAAAGTCGAGTAACACATGAACAGCCGTAGATCAGGCCTGAGTATCGTGTTCTGGCTCTGGCTCAGAAAATTGTTTTAAGGGGCCTTTTTGTTCCCCTTCAACATATCTACCTTTCACAAACAGAAAATAATATCAGAAGCGAAATCAAAATCAGTGACTATTTGTGAAGTGAGTGCTTAGGAATCGGGAACTACTTCTTCAAGTTATATTCAGTCTTAAGTGAAATTGACCTGACCAGGTTCTGTATTAATCACACCATATTGTAAGACCAAAACGGCAACTTCCTGCATGAGCTTTCTCCCACAAATATTGTGACAAATTAGCAACCTTAGGATCAAGTTCTGACAGTGATTTGGTGGAATTGTTTTGAGTGTTAGCCTACAAGGTAAATTGCCTACAGTGCACGATGCGTTGGAGCTTCAAAAACATTTTGAATTGGCCAATAAAAAGGGAATGGAAGAACCTGAGAGGAAAAATTTTGTGTCAACAGCAAGATCTAGACCAGGGAGATGTAGAAGTAGCAAACAAAAATCAAGATAGGAATCTGGAAGGCAGGGAGAATATAAACTTCAAGCAACAAGCTCAAGCTGGTGTATGCTAACTGAGAACCCAGATGGAGGGTAAGTACCTCTAGCACCCCTATAGTCACTTAAAGGTTACAAATTTTAAGTCATTTGTATTTTTCCTAACTATACAAACCTGAGGTCTTTATAATAGGAATTACCTTCAACCCAGCTGGAAACTGGCCTTTTAACTTTAAGCAAGGTGGTGGAGTACATAGTTAACTACTGACTATTGGTGGGAGCCCTGCCCACCTGTTGGTATACACTGCACTTTGCCTTTTTGCCCAGGAGCAGAATGAGGGGTGGCATGAAGTGGGGCATATGAGGGGTGGCATGAAGTGGGGCATATAACTATAAAGACAGCAGGTTTGAATAGTTTGGAAAAATACAATCACTTTAAAAAAATTTGTCATTTTTTCCTACACAATATACAAACCTTTTGGTCTTTATAATGGGAAGACTTACTTCTTGGTGGGCGGATTCTGAGTAAGCTTCTGAATTGACTGGTAGTTCACCTCATCTGGGTCTCCTTCCTGGTCATGACAGAGCAAACGAAAGAGACCGGCCTCTGTTGTGTTGAACAGAAGTGTTAATAACTATATGTTCAACTGCCAGACTTCTGGACCCATCGAATCAATGTGTGAAAGTAGCCATAATGTTTAAAAAAAGGCTCGGATGAACCCAGAGTGTTGGAAACAATAAAACTAGAGATACCCAATAGGTTTGTATTGTAGTCAGCCCCTCTCTTCCCTTGCTAGAGATAAGGAAGGACTTGCATCTATTAATCTAAGATTCTAACATGGTGCTCAGTTATGTAGGCTCTTTTGCATGACCTGGCCAACCAGCATGTGACAGATGGCTACTCAACTCTCTGTGCATGAGAAAGGAGATAAAAGAGAGCAGAAAAGTCCCAGTGCCTGTAGGCTGTCCTGAAGGTAAAAAGACATGAGAATAGACAGCCTATGCTACTCTGTCTTAATACCTGTAAACTGACAGGTTCTTCCATAGTGCGAGGGATGGACCAATGTCCCCTCGTTAGGTACTTGGAACAAACTTCTGGCCACAGATTGGACGTAGGGTATGCTTACTCGATAACCTCATGAGACTAGAAAGAAATCATGTTCTTGAATGCTCCTTCCTTAGTTGAGCCTAGGTTGGACTGAATGTGACTCGAAAGTCATGCTATGAGTTCCGGTACAAATTCGAGCGACTGAACTTATCTCTTTGAGTGCCATAGTCTTCCTAGAGCCAAAGGCCTCTACAAACAAGAAGACTAAACAGAAGACCTCCTCCAAGTGAGCTTACCAGTGGGTCACATCACCTGTCTGGGACCCTGGCATCATTCCCATGCAGAAACATGCAGAGGGATAAGGCCAAGCCTTAGCATCGGACTATCACTCTCTTTTGTTAAGTCAGTCCTGAGTCCGTAGACTACAAGACTTTACCAGTGTCACACGAGTCTAGGACTAGAGGTGCAGTAATGGAAGAATCTTAGCTTGCCCAGGGAATAGATTCTTGATGCCAAAATTGGTGACACAGAAGTCTAATTGGAGCCGCCAGAGGTGGTGATGGAAAACAATGCACCTCCCGTGACACATGTAACCACGGAATCCATGCACCTGTGAATCTCATGGCACAGGTTTCCATGGAACCTCGCACAACAATTGCACCCGATGCATGGGGTTGTAGGAGGCCCATGCAACAGTAAAAGGTTCTTCACCAGCCTGGGGAAGATGACTTCCCATGAGAGGTGTGGGAGCTATGGGTGTCCATGGAGGCCCATGCCCCTGTTGAGTCCATGGCACAGGGTTCCAAAGAGCTCCATACCATGATTCCCGTGTCCATAAACAGGGGATAACAGATGAGAGATCCCTTGCGTCTTCCAAGGCTTCAAGAATTTTCCATGAGTCTTGGGAGATGTTTCTATCAATATTCATGGAAGTAGTATGATGGAACAGTACACCGACAGCTTCTGTTGCATTGTTCTATCATTGGGAGGCTCCAAAGATTCGGAAATCTAGTGTAATATCTGGGTGTGGGTGCCATATGCCTATCACCGAAGAAGAAAAGTAAACATCAGTCATGCATACCAAGAGACAGAAGGATCTTGTTCCAGAAAATCAGAAAGTGGAAAAAAGGTCTTGCAAAAGAAAAAAAATGCATGGAAAGTTATAGAACTAAAAAGTAAGATAGAAAAAGCAGAACAAAAGATTATGCAATCAAAAGAAACTGAAAAACGGGACTTGGAAGAAAAAACCCTAGTAAATATCAAGCAAAACCCCAAACTATTATACTCTTACGCAAAAAAGATGAATAAAAGAAGAATAGAAATAGGCCCTCTAAGAATTGAAGGGAGATTAACGAATGAAAAAAAGGAAATATGCAACATATTGGCAGAACGATATAAGAGAGAATTCACCCCTAGAATTGATAATGAAGATAATGATATAGAAGTAAGGGATAAGAAAATAGTGAATATTTAGCTGACATAGATATTAATGAAGCTGATATTGTGCAGGCTATTAATGAAATTAAAAATGGAACTGCTGCAGGGCCTGATGGTGTCCTTGCTATTTTGTTAAAGAAAGTAGTTCATTCTATCACAAAGCCACTTGCAATATTATTAAGACAAAGTGTAGATACAGGCAAGATTTATGATGAGCACAAAGTAGCATATATTACCCCTACTTTCAAAAGTGGATCAAGACTAGAGGCAAGTAATTATAGGCTTGTGAGTCTAACGTCACATATTATGAAAGTATGAAAGGTAATGAAGAAAAATATTATGAAACATTTAATGAAAAATAATTTGTTTTAATATAGACAACATGGTTTCGTACCTGGAAAAAGTACACAAACCCAACTGTTAGTCCACCGTGAGAACATATACAAAAATATGAAAAGCGGAAATGAAACAGATGTGGTTTATCTAGACTTTGCAAAAGCTTTTGACAAGGTAGACCATAATATATTAGCGAAGAAAATTAGAAAACAAAATATAGTGGATAAAGTAGGAAGATGGTTAAAAGAATTTTTACACAACAGAAAACAGATATTTATTGCAAATGATGAGAAATCGGATGAAGCTAAGGTACGGTGTTAGCTGCATTACTGTTTGTTATTATGATTGCAGACATAGACAGTAATATTAAGGACTCGGTAGTGAGTAGTTTCGCCGATGACACAAGAATAAGTAGAGAAATTACTTGTGATGAAGATAGGAACGTGCTACAAAGAGACCTTAACAAAGTATACGACTGGGCAGAGGTAAATAGGATGGTATTTAACTCTGATAAATTTGAATCAATAAATTATGGAGACAGAGAAGGAAAGCTATATGCATATATATAGGGGACCTAATAACGAGATAATCACAAATAAGGAAGCAGTTAAAGACCTTGGTGTGATGATGAATAGGAACATGTTATGCAATGATCAAATAGCAATTCTATTGGCAAAATGTAAAGCAAAAATGGGAATGTTGTTACGGCACTTCAAAACAAGAAAAGCTGAACACATGATTATGCTTTATAAAACATATGTTCGTAGTCCACTTGAATATTGCAATATGATATGGTACCCACACTATCAAAAGGATATTGCACAAATAGAGAGTGTACAAAGGTCCTTTACAGCTAGAATAGAAGAAGTTAAGGACCTTGACTACTGGGAAAGACTACAATCCTTAAAATTATATAGTCTAGAAAGGAGAAGAGAACGCTACATGATAATTCAGGCATGGAAACAGATAGAAGGAATAGCCAAAAACATCATGGAGCTAAAAATATCAGAAAGAGAAAGCAGAGGTAGATTAATAGTGCCCAAAACTATACCAGGAAAAATAAGGAAAGCACACAGGACATTAATCCACTACGCACCAGCATCGATAATGCAGCGTCTATTCAATGCGTTGCCAGCTCATCTGAGGAATATATCAGGAGTGAGCGTAGATGTGTTTAAGAATAAGCTCGACAAATGTCTAAGCTGCATCCCAGACCATCCAAGATTGGAAGATGCAAAATATACCGGAAGATGTACTACTAGCAACTCTCTGGTAGACATTAGAGGTGCCTCACACTTAGGGACCTGGGGCAACCCGAACAAGATGTAAGGTTTGTAAGGTCTGTAAGGTAAGGTCTGGTTATGAGCTTATGGCCATACGTTCCGATTCCCAGAATGTATATAGCTAACAGCTCTGTCAGATGTGTAGCCGCCAATTTGTATATTTGCACCGTCAACACAGAGTTGGGGGAAACCAGTTGGCATCCCCTTGTTTGTTGACAGAAGTTACTCTCATTGTGAAGGGGGTCCTGACATTCATCCGTACCACAGAGTAGCTTACCAAGATCCTGAGCCTCTCGAAAAGTTCAGGATGTTGATGTGGTGTTTGCTGTTCCGGTTCTGCTCACTGAAAGCTGCAAAACTTCCAGGTGTGTGCCTCTTCCCACAGTCGATGCCTTTGAAAACAGAGGCATGACGAGAAGGGGAGTGTGAAGACGCACTCCAATGAGATTCATGTCATCTAGCCACTAGGCTAGCCCCTGATTTCCTTCCTCCCTGGGGGAATAGAAAGGAGAAGGGAGTCCCTTATCAGAGATAGAACCCGTGTATTCTCCACTGAAGGGAACCAAGGTAAAGCCATTCCTAAGGGTCCGACTTATCTGAGGACGACAGGTGAACAGGAACGACTTGTCAACATCCAGTTGGTTGTTCCTTAGGCAGGAATAACAGAACTCCTCTCCAAGCCTGATCATGTGGGACCATAATATCAGCATGTCAGGATACCTGAATGCTCCACTTGAGTGTGAGAATGGGCCTCTCAAACTGAGAGCCCTTCCTATCAGACTCATGCCTCCTGGTATAACAGAAGGAACTTGAGGGGATAGAGAGAGGGATTTTGCTCTCTTCCAGTCATGTCAGAGGTACCAGCAGGAGAGAAAAGCTATGAGCGATCACCAAACTACAGTGGCGATAGCTGCACAAGTCTAAGAGAGCACCTCTGATCATGTGAATGCGATGAGGCACTGTTCTGAGGAGAGCACAAAGGTTCACATGAACATACGCAAAGTCTTTTGTCGGGTGAGTGGGGTTGATCACACAAACAAGAACGAGAGCTGGCCAGAAGAGAGCAGTCTAGCACTCTCAGGCGTGAACTTGGGCTGTCCTCTTGATGTCCTCCAGTCATCTTTGAGGCTGTGGCCTCCTGGTGAGAAGACTGCATGGGGGACCGCCTTAGTGCTTCTCCAAGTCAGGAACACCTGAGCTTGGACCCTGGTCGAGTACTCAGAGCAGTATAGTAGGGTGAGCAGAAGCACCTACATGCTTCAACCCCTTCTCTCGTTCTGTAGCCAAACTGCACTGGGGAGCAGAGTCTCCAGTGATATTTTGGGGTACTCAAGGTGTCAGCGAAACCTGAGCATCTGAAGAAGCTCGATCCTGCTTTGAGATTTGAGCACTTGAGGGCATGAGACATGAGACCTCAGCGAGGTCTGTGACTCAGCCCCCAAATCCAGAGACTGGTGAGACAGCCCCTTAGAGGTGGAACTTCCTCGTGGGGAGGGGGTTAGGGGGGTGGGTGGAGAAGCAACCTTCTTCCCCTGGCAAGCATCAAAAGGAGAAGAGGCAGCAGCAGATGAAGACAAAGACGAGGAAGAAGATGACACCTTACAACTCCTATGGAAAAAAATTGAGTCACCCCATGTTCTCTCTACTACTTGAGTATACGACTGGTTTGGTCCACAGATCAAATACAGAGTATATTCTACTATGGTTGGTAAAGGAAAGAAGCATGAATGTTTCCAGTCTGGAACACACAATTGTCTGATACCCAGTTCTCAGAAAACAACAAGGTGTAAGAGAACAGATGAGAGTCTAGCACCCTTACTATACCTGCAGTAAGTCAAGGACCCTGCAGGTGAGTACATAGAGGTCTGGGAGAGTAAACGCATTCATGTGAACGTGAGCTTAGCTATCCCTGAGTTAGCCAGTCCGTTCTTGCAAACATGATATGAGGGCAGTCATGGGATGAGTGATCGTCCACACAGGTGTGGACTCGGCTAACCTGACAACGTGCTATATAGTCTTCATCTAATTTGTTCATGGTCTCTTGACCTGAGAGATCAGCCACATGATGTTTGAATAGGTTGTCTGTAGATCAGGTAAATTGTGTCCAGAAGAAAAGTACCCTCTCCCCTCAGGTTGCAATACTCTCAGTCTATCTCTTGGCAAGAGAGAGGCCTTGGCAGAGCCTGAGACCCTCTCTCATTGAGAGGGACTGAGCACCTTTCCCGTACTTGTTAGAAGCCAAAACTCTGACAGAAAAGAAAGGCTGCATGGGTATAGGAGAGCAAACCCACTCATGCAAATGTATGAGGGGGCTGTCTCGAAGGGGGTGAATGGATTCCTGCAAGTATGCACAAAATCTATCCCCAGGTGAGCAGCTCGTCTGTGCAAATGGCAAATGCAAGCGCGGCTGAACCTGGGGAGCGATTGCACACTCTCGGTTGTGAACTCGAGCTGTCTTCGAGATATACCCCAGTTTTCTGCGAGGCCTAGGCAGATTGCATGGAGAACTCATTGGTAGCTTCTCCAGGTGCACAGACTTTTAAGTCAGGTGCACTGGTATGGGACCTTGGCCAAGTACCCGGGAGAGCACTGGCAGGCAGTGTGGCAGCACTTGCATGCTGTGTACTCACTCTCTCTCCATTGTTGTGGAGATTTGTCAGCTATAGAGGAGCCTACACCAGCTGTGGAACACTCCGATACTAGCAAAAGTAACTCAGGGTTTCTAAGAAACCCAAGTAACTAGGGTGCCAGAGGTCTCTGTGGAAGGCAGCATACCTGAAGCTCCTGAATCACAAATCCATCGTGATTAGTTGCATCTACTACCTGAGAATTCAAGGACTTTTGAGCCATGGTACGCTCTATACCAGCCCCAGAGTGATCCATGGCATTATAAAAGGGAAGCTTCAGGATTCAAAGAAACCTGAGTACCCAAGGTGACGCGAGTCTCGCTCGAGACTCACACACCTGAAGCTCCTGAGTCATGTTTAGATCGATTGTCGATTGCTTTTTGTACTTGAGTGTCAGAAGAAAATCGAACAGAAGAAGGATTATGCCAGTCCGTGGAAGTATCTCCACGATACTGGTAAAGGTAACTTGGGGTTTCAAGGAAACCCGAGTACCTACCTGTAGGGAAGTGATTCCTATTTGACACTTGCACACCTGGAGCTCCCAATTCACGACTAGATCGATAATGAGTTGTTCTCTCTATTTGAGGGTCCAAAGAAACTGAAGCAGAGGAAGGATTATATGAGTCCATGGAGGTATCTCCAAGATACTTGTAAAGGTAACTTGGGGTTTCAAGTTAACCTGAATACCAACAGTGATGTGAGTCCCGTTCAAGACTCGTGAACCTGGAGCTCCTGATTCATGACTAGATCAATCCTCTACCTGTGTGTCCAAAGAAATGTGGGCGGCACGGCACACTAGTCTAGGAAAAATATTTCCTGGAACTAGCACAGGTGAATCGGGGTTACCTCTTTTCAATGTGTCATGCGCGTGGAAACCTGTACACCTAGTGTTCCCATGTGGCAGGGTCTTGCAAGAACCACAGCCTGGTTTCCAAATTCTAAGACGTGGGAAAGAAACCAGAAGAGATAGCGCACAAGAAGATGAAGGTGAAGACAAGGTTGACAATTCAATTATCTTCCTTTAACTTCTACCATAAGTCTATTGCTGTCTCGGAACCCTAGCACCATAAAGTGCACACACACTGTGGAATCTTCACAGAAGGAAGACCAACACATCTCTCTCTCCATGGCCAAAGGTGAAGTGGAGTGGAAACTGAGTATATCTTAGTTTAACTAGACCACTAAGCTGATTAATCCTTACTGAATGGGTAAATATAGTGGAACCTCTATATATGAAAGTCCCTACTTACGAAAGCAAAGACAAAGATTTTTTGCTTCTGTATACGGAAATAATTCAGGTTGCGAAAGGGTAAAGTCTGAGATTTGCCCAGGCCGCCGAGAACAATTTTAAAACTCATGCGCCACCAACTGAGTAGACTCGCCACCATCCTCCCGCTCTCCCATTGGTTCCTGATGCTAGTCACTGCTGTAAGATCCTGCTCTCTTATTGGTCAGTATCTATCTCACCATCCCTCTACATAAAGGCGTCCTTCGACCATTTCGTCACATCAGCGTTATCGTACTCACGTGGAATTCACTCGAACATATAGATTTCGTTTGTTAACGTAAATTCGTGTTAGTGATTTTGCTTTCTTTGTAGTAGGTTACTTTATCGTATCGTGTGGGAACTTAATTAACTTACGTTATTAGCCATGGGTCACAAGAATGTTGCTGAAGTCCACAGAAAGAAGAGGATGCTTTCTATGGAGACAAAAATGGAGAAAATCAAGAAGTATGAGGCTGGCATGTGGTTGAGTGTGATCGCTAAGGAATACGGCTGAAATCCGTTGACAATAGGCACCATCCTTAAGCAGAAGGAAGCCATCAAAGCAGTTACACCTTCCAAGGGCATGACTATTTTGTCCAACAAGAGGAGCCACGTGCATGATGAGATGGAGAGGCTGCTTCTTGTATGGATTAAAGACAAAGAAATCGCTGGCGATACGATAACCAAGACAGCAATATGCCAGAAGGCCAGCACTGTTTTCAGTGATCTGAGTGCCCAGGCTGAAGACGACACAGGAGAAGGTACATTGACAGCAACCCCAGACTTCAAGGCTTCTTGGGGTTGGTTTGATATATTCAGTAAACGGACTGGCATCCATTCGGTGATGCGGCATGGGGAGATTGCCAGCTCGGACACGAAAGCGGCCGAAGCCTTTATTAAGATGTTCGACGAGATGATGATCAAGGAAGGCTGCAGTTCTCAGCAAGTCTTCAACTGTGACGAGACTGGCCATTTTTGGAAAAAAAATGCCTCTTCGGACGTACATCACGGAGGAAGAGCAGAAGCTACCCGGGCATAAGCCTATGAAAGACAGGCTTACTCTTGCACTTTGTTCTAATGCCAGTGGGGATCGTAAGGTGAAGCCTCTACTTGTATATCATTCCGAGACTCCTTGAGTCTTCAAGGCCCACAAAGTGCTAAAGGAGAAGCTTCCGGTGATGTGAAGGGCTAATGCGAAAGCCTGGGTAATGAGACTTTTGTTCACCGAGTGGGTAAATCTGTGTCTCGGCCCGACAGTGAAGAAATTCTTGGAAGAGAAGCGCCTCCCTCTGAAATGTCTGCTGTTGTCGGACAATGCCCCTACTCACCCTCCTGGCCTTGAGGAAGATATCCTACGGAGTATTCTTTTATCAAGGTTCTTTATCTTCCGCCTAACACCACACCTCTCCTCCAGCCCATGAACCAGCAAGTGATATCGAACTTCAAGAAGCTGTATACAAAACATCTTTTCAAGGGATGTTTCGACATCACCGATACCACAAACCTCACCTTGTGTAAATTTTGGAAGGAGCATTTTGATATCATGATATGCATCCAACTCATCGATCATGCTTGGCAGGAGGTTTTGAGGTGAACCTTTTATTCTTCATGGAGGAAACTCTGGCCTGATGCCGTATCCGCCCAAGACTTCAAGGGATTCAACGTGGGCAAAGCTGATGCAGATTCAGAAACAGTTGACGATCCTGAAACTAGATCTTGATGAGATCGTTGCACTCAGCAAGTCCATGGGGCTGGTCGTCGACAAGGATGACATCAATGACCTTCTTGAGGAGCACCAAGAAGGGCTTTCAACGGATGCCATGCAACATAACGTCGTTCAAGAGGAGTTCTCTAGCAGCGGCGAGGAGGAGGAGGAGGACCCTATGACAATGGCAGATATTAAGGATGTTATAGCTGCTTTTCATAAAGTACAATCATTTGTAGAAAAGAGACACCCCGAAAAGGCTTACACAGGTCGTATGCTTGCACAGTTTGATGACATTTGCCTGAGTCGTTTCAGGAACATTTTGAAAAGCAGGCAGAAACAATTTTCCTTGGATAGTTATTTTTAAAAGAGGCCTTTAGTGGTAAGCAAACAGGAAGGTCCACATGATACGAAAAAACAGAAATTGAAATTGGTGAAGAACTTGAAATTTTTGTAAAAACCGGTAAAGTAAAAAAAAGTAAAAAGAATGTAAAAATCAGTTAAGTGTTAATGTTTTCTGCCATTTGTTAATGTGTTTTATAAAGTTTAGTGTTAATGTTTTCTGCCATTTTTTAATGTTTCGTAAAGTTAAGTGTTCATGTTTTCTGCCCTCCTCCTCTGTTGCCACTTTTGAACATCGCCTCACTTGAAAGGTAAGGTTCCACATTTTACTACATATGTACGTACATGTACGTACAGTATTTCTTGTACCCTGTACACTAATATACTTTATTTACAGGTCAGGCACAGTTAGGTTAGGTATTTAATGGTCCAAATTGTTGTATTTCATTGTTTATTGGTCAATCTAGCTTTATTATAAAATTTACTATGGTGTTTTTGTAGGGCTTGGAACAAATTAGGCAATTTACATGTAAAACGTAGTTTGAGATACGAAAAAATCAGGTTATGAAGGCTGCTTCAAAACGGATTAATTCTGTATCCTTAGGCACTCCTGTATATCGATATGCAGTTCCTCGGACTGGGTAAACGGACTGGGTAAACTTTGAGGTTGGCCAATTTTCCCTACCTTCCATGAGAAGTTGAAAATGGCTGTTTACAACCCCTTGTGGGGCCTCTTTTACAAGACATTCGTAAATTTTACCAACTTAAATGTTTTTCCTAATAAATTATTTTATTTCATTTTTTAAAATTATAATCTCAGCTCACACATTATCAAAACAGATGAGAAATAAAATCATAAAATAATTCTTAGCATATTTGTTGAAAAATAATTACGCAAATTTAGAAAAGAACGAAGATTCAGTCACTTTTTTTTTATTTTTACACATTTTCCTAATATTATTTGCACTTTTCTTTCCAAAAGTTACAATTAAAACTAACATACTATCGTAAAAGACAAGAACAAAAACCAATAGCAACCCCTTGGTATAATTATGAGCAAATTTACAAAAAAACTTCATGTGAGACAAAGACGTAATAATTCCCCCTTTAAGTTAGAAGCAGAACTAAAGTCCTGAGATGCCTGATTCACGAATGTAGGGGCTATAGAAGTATTGGCAACTCTTTCCTGCCTGATTATTTCTAAATCGATGGTGCTTAATATTGTTTATCTACAGGATCAATCCGTCCACCCCCCCCCCCCCCCCCCCAAACCTGTTATTACTATTCCCGAGGAGCAATCCATCTATTAAGGGTTAACAGCTCTCCTAGGGCTGACCCGAAGGGTTAGATTTTCATTTACATTGCTAGGAACCAATTGGTTGCTTAGCAGCAGGACTTACAGCTTCTAACGGGATCCAAACCACCTTATATCGAGAAATGAATTTCTAGTCACCAGAAATACATTCCTCTGATTCCATGCTTAGCTGGACTGAATGCTGAATGGCAGGCAAGCCACTCCCACCCATAGTCAGTAGTTAATTAACTACATACTCCATCACCTTGTTTAAATTTAAACAGCCAGTCTCCAGCTGTGCTGAAGGTAACTCCTATTATAAAGACCGAAAGGTTTGTATATTTTCTAGGAACAACTTAAGTTTATTAGATTTGATGAAAACCATGATAACACGGACACTTTCATTGAAAGATTTGAGAGATTTGTGGAAAGTCAAAGGCAACATAGCAACAAGTGGGCTGCTCGCAAAGTCTGTTACTAACTGGGTCTGCAACTTTTCTCTTGCATGCCTTTAGAGGAGGCCCTGAAGTATAATAGCTTAAAAGAAGCATTGATAAAGAGTTATGCAATGATTGAGGAAGGAATTATGAAAAAATTCCATGAGATTAGGCCAGAACAAGGTAAGACATCTTATAAGTTTGTCGCTAGGCTACAGAAATATTTAAATAGGTGGGTTGAAATGGCTAAATGCAACAGAGTTTAATGATCTAACAGATTTACACATCAGTGAACAGACTGCCAGCATGTGTTCAAATAAGATGGTAAAGCTCTTAGAGTGGTGCTTAAAGGCTCATGGAGTGACAGAAATGAGGGTAGGTGCTTCATGTATAAAAGAACCCAGGACATTTAGCCAAGAACTGTGTGCTTGTAAAGGACAAGGGCAGGTAGAAGTTTCAGCAAATATTATCCAAAGCTATGGCAGTGGAGGAACCAAGGAGATGACCGTTATCATGATTTATGTGGATGTTGACATAAACCAGCTGGAAAACTACATTGGTTATGTAAGAGGTTCTGTAATTTACTGGGTTGTAAAGGTTACACAGGCAAGGGAAAGATAACTACTATGTGATAGAGGTTGTACAAGTGAAGCTGTACATAGAAGTTGATAACTGAGGATTAAATAATTAATAACAAATGAGTCTGTGTGCCCTTTTGGATAAGTGTATCCATAAGTATCCAGTTGCAAGAATTTAAGTAAGCCCTCCATATCATGTGTGAGAGTTGTATGTTATGTGCCTTGGTTAACCCTATTTATGACCTTGGAAACATTCCAGGTATAACTGATCCTGAAGAAATTATTAAAGTTGAAGCTGTTGAGATGGAAACCAAAAGTGATGAGCCAGAGGAAAGTGATGTAGGGGTGGATGTCTAGTACTGAGACAGCAGCAGTTATGACTGTAGACAAATGAAATGCAAGACTGCACATTTACTATTATTTTACTATGATGCTTATATTCATTACATTACCATGTACCCTTCTGGTATGAATATTACTGATGTCATGTATAATAAATACACCTTCAATGTACTGTATTTAATACTGACAATATTTCATTATGAATATGGCAATGACTCGAGGACATGGCAACATTGTATTTTTCCCGCCTCTGGCCATTGCACATCAGTGTATCATCCTGTCTCCTCCCAAGACGGATGTCTCTCCGTCTGCTTGTATGTACTACTCTTAATGAACCTACTTGCTTCTACATAGTGTTTCCTTCCTCCCTTCAAGAGAGACAGTCAGGATGTAGTATGCCCTATTATGTCTCAATAAGGAGCCCTCAACAATGACCAAAGCATTTAGCCATCGGCAGTAGCCTCTGTTATCCCTGGTACTATAGCAGTGACTGAAAGAAGCCCAACAAAAGGCTTCTAGTCTAGACAAGTAGTGGGTGAGACCCAGGACTGATGCAGAACACAAGACAAAAGGTGAAGGAACTTGAAAGCTAAGGTTATCAATAAAACACCTGTGTTTTCCAGGGCAAATTAGCTGGAGTCATGTGGTAAATCCTAGTGTCAAAGATATATCATGCCAAAGTGATGAAGATATTCCATAAGCCCATTGTTGGTGGTTATCTTTGAGGTAAAATGGCTATTGTCAAAGCACAATTTATCAGAATATAATTTTCTTTTGCATAGGTATCCCAGTACCATTTACTGTTACAGTGGCACTCAAAAAGAAAGTATGACTTGTTAATTTCCTCTTGCATTCTAGATTCATTAGGAGAGATACATTAATTTTGCACCTGTAATAAAAAACCTCAATGCATATTCAAGGCTTTATTCAACTAATATCCCCTCTCCAGTAGAGGGACCATATCATAAGCATTCTTTAAATCTATGGAACTAAAGACTTTGTATTTGGCTATTTCACTGACCAGGTCATCAATGTTTGGAAGTGATATGCATCCAAGAAAGTTAATATACTAATAGTCTTCAAATAATGGGCAACCATACACATCTTATTCCTGTTATGAACAATAACCACTTCAGTTTGCAATGGCAACATACTACTTTCGATTACACCTTCATCGAGAAGACAATCGATTTCTGTCCTTATGATCTGTGCATCCAAAGTACGTTATCTCCTAGGTTTCACAGCAATTAGATGAATATCAGAAAAATGACGGAATAATCTATGGCAGTGGTTCTCATCCTTTTTCACTCCCTTCCCCCATTCATGAATTCTCAACATTCGTGTGGCTAACCTTCATTTTTCTCCCAAATCCCACCCCGGCAAAAAAGGTAAAATAAATAAATAAATGAATGAATAAAATGTTGATGAAGAGAACATCCTTGCTTTATTACGAAGTTTAGAGTCGTAATTATCTTATATTTGATAGATTTCTGTGATATACTTAACTTACATCATAGACTACAAAAGATTACCGGACAATAGCAAATTTGAATTTAGTTGGGAAAAAGTTCAATTAACCTCTGCATGTTTTATCACATATCAGTGGGAAGGCTGATAGTGTTTCTTTTCAGTCAGCTGACGAATCCGAGGTTGTGTCACTGACGATGTACGTCCATGTCGGGGTCCCCATCCAATCGGTTCCGGCTCTGATTCTTGATTTGTGGAAGGGTGGAGAAACCAGTTGAAGAAGGCAAGAGTAGTCGAAGTGCAATTTCACTGACTTTTGGATATGACTAATGCATCGAACACCAGAATACATTCAGATTTTTCTTCATAGAGATCTTTGGCAACAGAATCGTCTCATACGCGTCTCATACGCGTTTGTCCTCCGCGTTTTCTATCACATCTACACTGCAGAAACAATTACAATTTCGCACACAAACATACATACATACATACACACACATTCGTAACAATATTATGTAACAAAATTTTATTGTCAACTTTAAAGGAAATTTTCTTTGCCAGGACAGTGATGCAATTTTTTTTTTTCAGATTCCTAACATTATTTAGAGATGTATAATTTGTAACAGCCCACCATGGCCCCCAGGTTGAGAACCACTGCTCTTGGGGGTGTAATTGATAGCGTAGTTAGTTACAGTTACGGAACTTTTGCTGAGTCACCATATGTCATCATTACACTAGAATGCATATTAGGTAAGAAGGGATTCCAAGATTCGATTCCTTACAAAGCCTCACGTCCATTGACAACCATGTCAGCACTGCAAGAACCACTCATATGTGACAGAAAATCAGAAGCCACTGAGATAGTCCATGAGTTAGGAGTCACAGGTAATTTTATGTTTTTCATAATGTTATCATAATGTTTTTCAGAACTCCCAGTGTTGATAAGGGTATTTACTTTGGTTCCATACATGAAAATAGGGACAAGAGAATTATTCAGTTAGCAGAACAGAAGCACGAGCAGCAGTAAACACAGAGATGGCAGAAGTAGGTTTTGCTGTACTTAATCATGCCTTAGCAAAGTGTCCAGGTTTATTGCACGTTTGTCCTTTACTAGTTTACACAAAAGAAACATTTCTCTTAAATAGCCAACGCAATTAAATCATTATGTTTTTCTTAAACAGTGATATGTTAATCACATTCTGGCATATATTTAACGTGCATTCATTGGAAGTAAGTCTATAAGACTGTGAGTCCTTGGAAGTGACTTCCAGTGCACTAGCTTGATCAGCAGCAGATAATGTAAGTGCTTGATTTTCATGCAATCTCATTCGGATATATTGAGAGGAAATCCCAGCAATAAAAGTAACACGAATTCTTTCATGTCTTATATCTTTGAAATTGCAGTTAACGTTAAGTTTATATAGGCACACTAGTAACTATTAATGGTTTCTCCCAATATCTCCATAGAAACAACTTCGCAGGTAGGCTGCATAAAAACTTTTTTCAGTTTTCTGATGGTGTCACAAAAAGTAGCACAATCAAAAAATGCATTTGCATGCTTACCAAGACAGGCATTGTTTGTTCCTTCAGTAGCATTTTTGTATAGCGAAAAGACGAACAGCCAATGCTTGAATATTCGATCAGCATCTGGAGATGTAGGCAGAATGACAAGACATTCTGGCCGAAGAGTACATTCCATTATTTAGTTGAATATGCAAGTTGTGTCTTAGCTAAATAAATTGTAATGAAAAACCTCCAAATACAAAAAGTTAAGGAAATCTACAGAGCTGGGTATGCAGGGAACGTTAAAAGTAAAAAAAAATCCGACACAAACAACTAAAAAGAAAATAACCATTCGCTAATGACAAAAATATTGTAGATAAACAGTCAGACACGGTATTAAAATGAATACCAATTCATCACAGCAACTAAACGTAGCTTTCAGTAATTTTCGTTGATAAAGCATTAATGACGTTTTATCAATTAGTAAGGTTAGTTAGAAAGTATGTAAATAACGATTTGTCAAAGGTTTTATTCTATTATTTACAGATATTTCGTAATTGCTTGTGTCAGAGTTATGTAACTTCTGCCGTACATACAGGACAGCAGAGAGAGAGAGAGAGAGAGAGAAGAGAGAGAGAGAGGAACCTACCTCACATTCATCCCTGTTATCTCATATAGAAAAGGAAACCAGAATTTCCTTTAAAGGAATTAATTTTAGGAGCAGATTAAGGAGCCATTCCAAAAGAGAGAAATTTGTCAACCAAATTTGTCAACCAAATTTCCACCAGACTGCACTTGGGAAAATGTGAAAACGTGAAGAGTTCAATGAACAGATTTTATATTTTATGTTTTATTAAGGCCACTAAGCCAGTTCCCACCGCAAGCTACATATAACACATTATGATATGGAAAAAATTTTGTGTGATTTTTCCTTTCTCTACAAGGTGAGTAACAGAGCAGGAATGAGTAAGAAATCCCATGAAGCTGGCAAGTTCAGGTGAAACTTCATATTACTTTGCAGATCGTCTACAGAAAAATGGCTGAATGCAGTAAAGTGAAATGACCTAGTAGATTTACCCATCATGGAATAATTTGTCAGCACATGTTCAACTGGGATGGCACTATTCGCCTAGAAAGGAGTGCAGAGAGATATTACAAATGTATGGTGAAGTTTACAGAGTAGTACTCAGAAGCTTATAGATGAAGTTTAGTGGACTGCCAGAAGCCAGTGAACATCTCTTATAGGGGTATACAGAGACCGAAGGACTACAGACAGCTAAACAGAGACAGTCTGACAAGAGTGAAGGTAGGCGTTTTGCATAACATAGGTCAGGAGGCCTAGCCAGATGATGCACACTTTTTGTAAGGCCAAGCAGAAGCAGACTGACAAAAATGAAGGCAGGTACTTTAAATGCCACAAACTAGGTCATTTAGCCAAGAAATGCGTGAATGTCAATAGTAAGGACCAACAGGATATCAAGATGAAACCTAATAAGGAACAAGCCTACAGGGGTCATTGACATAAAATTCATGCTTCCAAAGAATATGGTGTTCATTGGAGAGAAGTAACGGAGGATAATAGAAAATGCAGAAAGAGGAGACAGTAATGAGAAAAGAAAAAATTCACAAAATAGCAATGTGAAAAAATTATAAAATACAAGGAGAACTGCGTTACGGTAGTAATGCATTGCGTCTTTGCTTGAAATTTCGAGGTTCCACCTACGCAACATCCTCAGAGAGACTATTCCACAGTCCGCCAGTGTGGGGAATAAAAGACCTCTGGAACTGAGAGGTTCGTAACGAGGCGCATTTACTTCATATTGATGCTGCTGTTCAGTAAATCTATTTGCTCTCGGCAGGAAAGAGGATCACGGATTCATTGTGTATGTGGAAGATCTCTCTTAAAATACAACATATGAAAAATTGACAAAAAAGAGACCACCCATTGATAGTCCGAGTCATAACTGCTAATGTTAGGAAACAGAAACCTACCACCGCGAACCACTCTATCTAAAAAAAGAAAAATTTCTACCAGAGGCAAACATTCACATTGGAGAACAGTAGCTTAGTAAAGGAAGGACAAATAACCTAAAGCATGCTACATTGATTTTATCACTGTTATAGATATACATATGAGGCCTTATCTACAATAACCAACTTCCATGCAGCCTTTGGTGAAACTTTCATTGGGTAATTAAAGCTTCAGACTCATTTAGCAGAGTCCCATACACCAAAAGGGGAGGATGGGGTAGAAAATCGTTATGAGATTTACAAATCAACAGTGATTTCTTTTTACTGGCGTTCAGCCTCATAAACCATTCACTAATCTGCTCTGTGTTAGAACTGAAACTAAGGGCAGCTTCATTGTTCATAAGTGGAGACTTCACTACACCCACAGCATACTAAAAAACCTTGTTTTCCAGGCCAACAATCATATCGCTTATATTCACTAAAAATAACAGTGGACCAAGAACAATACCACGTGGAACTCCAGACACAATTGGTCTTAGTTCACTAAAGATCTCATCAACAGCAACTCTGCTGCCTACCTGTGAGGAAATCTTGAAGTAATCCTAAAACACATCCACCCACTCTAAGAGTCTTAAAATTTTAATAAGTGCCTTATGATCTACTATATAAGAAAAACAGCACTCAAATTTATTTGATTTACTCTACACTCAAAACCCTTCACAAGTTTCTCTTTCAAATGGCATGTAAAATCTGAAAGACCATTGAAGGTACAAGACTGATTCCTATATGCATATTGACTATCACCCAGCAATCCTTTGGATTCCATATTTATGTACTTGTAAAGTTTTTCTGCTACTATCGAGAGTACATTAAAAATAAATATTGACTTGCAGTTATTGCAGTCTACTGGTATTCTTCACTTTGGAACAGCCACTGTGATACTAAGCTTGTGCTAATCCACAAGATACTACATCTTGCGAGGCAACATGCTAGAAATTTGTTTTTTAAAATGCAGGGAAGGAACCACCCCAGCTATCAAGATTATCAAGAATTTTCTAAACATCTATAGTGTGAAATGCAAATTTTGAAAGCGTGGGTTTAGGATAACAAGTATCAGGGAGAGGAACATCCTCAGCTGATTGCTTATCTTTAAAAGCTCAATGAAGCAGTTCATCCTTTTCCTCAGGGTCAGTAGCTAATCTACCATCATCTGTTAGTAGTGGTGGAATGGAAGACAAGTCTGACAAGTCTAATAATAAGATGCCATGACAGATGAGGATGAGTAATTCCTTGAGTTAGCTTCAAAGCATTATTGTAATTTTTTTCATCTATATGGTAAATTATGTTTACAGCATGGCACGACTCAACAAAAACGGTGTAATTTTCATATAAACAATTTAATCTCCAAGAGTTAAATTTGGTCTGTTTGTCATAGTAAGCTCGTCTATGTGTATAATCAAACCATGGCTGGTCATTTGTCCTGATCTTGATTACCTTCCAAGAGACATACTTTTCTAAAATAGCCATCAGCCTTTCATTTCATTTCTTCTTGGGATCTGGATCTGATATAGCATCTGAAATATTAAGTGATTAACAAAATTCAAACCGGCCGACCGTTTTTTCAATGGGGGCATTAGAAATATAGTGATAGACAGATATGTCAATCTCAATACCCAATGGTGCAGAGCATGGACTTGACGATAGCTGGAATATCTGTGAATATGTGGTATAATCTATTGCCAGACATATGTATGGGTTCCTCAATTAGCTCAACCAGTCCAGCCAAGTTGATATGTGGAATTTGACTTAAACTACTCGCTGTGATTTGCATTGCAGTCTCCATAAATAATGAATGAAGCTTTAGAATCCTGTGACTGCGCCATCCTAATCATCTCCAAGAGACAGTTATATAGAGAATAATAAATATTTGGATTGAAATAAACGGAAAATACTTAAACATTGTCAGAGCTTATTAAACTCTTACAACATATAACTTCATGGCAATTGCACACCTAGTTTTTGATGACAAATAAGTTGTCCAGATCTAGCGTGCACAGCCATTTTATATTGCACGTTGGTTTGTTTGTATGGTTTTTACGTTGCATGGAACCAGTGAATTCAGCAACGGGACCAACGGCTTTACGTGACCTACGAACCACGTCGAGAGTGAACTTCTATCACTAGAAATACACATTTCTCATACCTCAATGGAATGTCCGAGAATCGAACTCGCGGCCACCGAGGTGGCAGGCCAAGACCATATCGATCACGATACTGAGGCGCTCATGTTGGACATAACAATGATACAGTCAGGCTCATCAAACCCTGTGATTAAAACCTGAGCTTTTGATTTGTTACTACTTACAAGTGTCTCAGATAAAAACATCAAACTGTAGTTAAGGCACAGCTCTGGAGACAGATTATTTTACCTCAAGTCTCGAATATTTGAGTAAAGTACTCTGCAATTATGCTTACAGTGATGGATAGCAGGTCCTTGGTTAAGCTTAATGTCTCTTGAAATAATTAAAATAAAAAAATAGTAGGAAACCTAATAAATAAATTCATAACAGTACAGTGAAAATCAACAGAACAACAAACAATAAAGTCAACCCCAATACTATTTGCGTTATATGCAATAATTCCCTTAAAAGAATGACTAAAGCTAACAACCATATGTCATTGCGTAAGCGCAGGAAGCAACTGGTCCACAAGGTGGAACCTGGGTACCTTATCAGGCAAAATGGAAACCTCCCAGGTTTGCCACAACAACTGAGGGATGGCAACCAGAAGGTCGTGGATATTTTAATGAGCGAGAAGGAAAGTGCTTTCCTGATACTCCACCAAGTAACTTTTGCTTTCTCATCAGCATGTCCTAAACTTTTTAAAAAATCAGGAAAATGAACAAACCCAAAATATATATATTTATGAAAAAAATAAAAAAAGAGCCGATAACCCTATTACTTCCACTGCAGTTCAGAAAGGTAGTTTGATTCAGTTAAAAGTCTATGTGATTTGTATTTTTTACTGTAGTTATGAGAATTAGATCGTAACTGGTATTAGGCTTAAAATGCACTTCGAGTACAACTATATCACCTAACATTTACTATTTCATCACCAGACCTATTGCTCTTATTTAAGATGAAAACTATAATATAGAACATATGAAAGCCAAAACCCTGAGAGTAAAAGGAGAGTTTATCTAACCTTGGACTCCTGTACTGTGACGGGAGAAGTTCTAGGAAGAATTCCCAACTGATGCCTCCGTCGTTGGAGTATTCAACGACGACGCTTCCTGCATTCAGCTTCTCCTCTTCATCAGCAGGAATGCAGCTGCTCTTCCTTCCGCTTCCAATGATCAGCATGAACTGAATGATCCCCAGGTCCTCAGCATTTAGGTCGTCAGTTTCAAACTGCCTAATGCCAGGCTAAAAAGAATTTCCTCATAGTAAGTATTATTACATTATATATAATAATAAAGAAGATCATAAGAATGAGAGATATATGAGTATGTTTAAGACGTTCTCAATTGAAAAGATGTTTTATGCTCAAATATATCAAAGAGATTATATCTTGACCACAAAATTCCAAAGGCTAAGTCAGAGGGGCAAGACGTAATGAGCTGAATCTGCAAACGCTGACACCTTGATAGATTCAAACGTGTGCAGTAGAACAAAAACCAAAACAGTAGCAATGTCTAACGCTATTAATGATGACTGTCTCAGGGTCCAATGAACTGTTAACCATGGCATTAATTTCTGTTGATCTATGCACTTAAAGTTCTCGGGTAAGGTCAATTATTTTGCTTTTAACTAAATATTTCCTAAGTTCAGTCTATATTCAGTATGTCAGTATAAGGTGCAATATCATTTCCCACACATATCAATATTACTCCTTCCTATCAGGTCGTAGAAATTTCTTGATGCGATCAATTTTTTGTTCGATGTATTTTTCATTCTTTATTGTTGAAAACGCCTTGAATACTTCCATTGCTTTTGGCTTTTAAGTTGTCTTGGTTACATTAAAGTAGACCAGTTTCTTGTCACTTATTACAGAAATATTTCATTTTTTAAAACCCTTAATGGACGGGGTGATAAATCTATATGCAGCACCCTAGACGGCCAAACTTTGAGGTTGGCCATTAAAAGAAAAAAAAACTCAATGGAAAGAGGAAAATGGGCAGATATACATGGTGTAAGAATTTTTTTTTTTTTTTAATTATCCTTGTGGGTCCTCTTTAACAAGACAATCGTAAATTTTACGAAGTTATACATGATTTTTCTAATAAATGAGTTTATTTTATTTTGTAAAATTATAATTATAGCTAACACAGTATCAAAACAGATAACAAATAAAACTGAGTAACCAAATTTCTGAGCAATATTTTGTTGTAAAAATATCTACGTTTTAATTTTTTTACCCAAAAAACCGAAGATGCAAATAAAACTTTTTTTTGTATTATACATGTATTTTCTAATATTTCTTTGCACTTTTCATTTGCAAAATTGCCTCTATAACTGACCTACTATCATAAAAGATAAGAACTAAAACCATCAGCAACACCTTGGTATAGTTATGAGAAAATTTCCAAAAAGACATCTTGTGATACAGAGGTGCACTACATTCACCATTAAAGTCAAGAACCCAAATTAGTTTCTCATGAGCCAGCCACCCAGTGGATTTTAACTAGTCTGAAAGTTGCCATTAGTGAATTTATAGGCTATAGAAGTAATGGCACCTCTTCTCCCCTGATTCCCCCAAATCGTAATTTTGTTACTCACCATGAGTGACTCCATCTATCACCCAAAACCTCATGTGAGCATGTCCGTCCATTAAGTTTTTTTTTTTATTTTTAATCAACATTATAGCTTCCAAGAATGACATTATTTTTTTTTATTTAAAGGCCTTAATTCTTTCAAGGTCTAAGATCGGATTTCCAATTCAAGGTCTGATAGGCCAACTCCAAGTACTGCTGCAAAGCTGTTCATGGGCATGGTAAGGCCATGATTTTGCTATCAAACTTTTTGCAAAATATAGCGAGTGTGCTAAGATTCACTAGTGTCTTACCTATAGAATACTACTAGATATTTACTGCTATCTCTTTCTCTGTCTCTACGTTTCTAATAATTCCTGCATGGTGAAAAGATAACCTTGCATAACAAACAAGGCTAAGTACCAAATGTTTTAAAAACTTATACACTTGGTTTAGAATCTAACTTACTTCAGTGTTCTAGAATGCAAAAGTTGAAGCTTTAAACCTTATCTTAATTATGATCAATCACTTTTCACTGTTAGCAGTGTATATTAAACCATTTTACATTATTACGTTTTTGTTGAGTATTCTGTCGCTCGACCCTGTATTATATTTTGTCATAGTTTTCAGTTTTCATTTCATCTGTTGTTCTTTTAACCTGTTTGGGTTTTAACAGAATTTAAGGTGTTTTAACAAATCGTTATATCTATTAAAAGAACTCTATGTTTCTGGCTACTAACAGGAAAGTCCTTTTTATGATTAACAACTGGAGCGCCCGGCAAAGAAGTAGGAAATTAATTCATACAAGCGTAAAATGTAATACTAATGATAATAATGAAAGGTCTGTGGATTTTTCTTATTTGAGAAACATCAACGGAGGAAGATGAATAGATGAACCATAAGCGGAGATGTTCCAACCATTAGTGAAACAGAGAGGTCGTTTAACATAGTGGGAAAAGTTGGGGGATTCTGTATTGATTCAACTACACATGTTCAGGGAATGCAAAACACAAATTCAGAGGAAAAATTGCGGTGAAAATTTCTCGAAGGGTACAGTCATTAGCGGGTGAGAAGCATGTCTAATGTTCATCATTTCTAATTTCTCGAGGCATGTATTAACCACATCCACCAGCTGAGCGCTCTTTGTATCAAGTGATTATTTTTAGCCTGCATCAACCACATGTTATGCTGGTACTTTGTTGTGACTCAGTTCATTCCAGACAGCTTCTGTTTCCATTGTATCGGCGATTTTCTTCGTTATTTATCCAAAATCCCCAACGAATCAAATCCTAGGGAACCCGATAATCCGGAAGATGTCAAAGTTCCGACAGCCCACCAGCTGCACGGAACAGGAATAGAGAGACAAAACAAAAGGAAAACGCGGATTCAATCTCAACTTACAGCTCCGAAGTACAAGTTCTTCTTCGATAAGACCTGGCCACATCCGTCTTCTCCCTCCACAATGGTTCCGCCTATGACCTGGATGTTGTAGGCCGCAAGATCACTCTCTTCGTCGAAGGACGTTTCAATTTGGTGCCGAAGTTTGTGAAGTGGAAGGCACTCGCGGCCATGAAAGTCGTCGTCACAGCTTCACAAGAAAGCAACAAGAAGAGACTCGTTAATGATATCTATATCTTAGCATTATGTTGGGGCTGCAAAGTGTATTATTTGCATAATCTTTCTGTTAGAAGTGCTTGCTCTTGACTTTAACTTAGTGGTCTGTTTATTAGTTCTTGAAGATACTTACGTAATTAAACTTCACAGGGCAATAGGAATCGCTTATAGAAGCGTGAACTGCGGAGTACTGTGATCATTCGTGAATGTCTCACAATGTAGTACACTAATCTCCCTTGTCATTTATTTTGAGCGCCAACACTATCAATCTGATGAAACCAATAATATTGCAATTGAGCGTTACCTATACTTTTCACTCTGGTGGAAAAAAGATAATATTCCGGCACCTGTTAATGCCAAAGATCTTACCTGGTATCAAAAGATATTTTTCTAATTTTGAAAGACCTCGTACAGTAGGTTTTACTTTAGCGCTTTTGGCTCATGGCTATTGGCAAAACTACACGATTAAAAGTGATGTTTTAATTATTAATGAGATAAGGAAACTGCTTTATTTCAGCGAATTATTTAAACTAGAAACTCTTATTGTTCCCTGGAAAATCCCGTATCCTTAAATGAGAGTATGTACTGGTTTAAATGTTTTGCTGAACTACATTATATCAGAAAATGGTTCAAAGTAAAATGAGATTGTGGTATGAATGCATCAAATTGTTTGGGATACTTCCCTGTACGCTGTTGCCTTTGGTTTTGATGTAAATCAGAGCTTATTCCGCATTAGTACATACTCTCTTCAACGGCACAAAACTAGAAATGAATGAATCATTGGTAATATATTACGTATATATATATATATATATATATATATATATATATATATATAATATATATATATATATATATACTATATATTATATATATATATATAATATATATACCATAAATATAACCGGTTAATATGGATTTCAGCACCCTCACATCTATTCCTTATGTTAAGTTTAACATTTGGTGCGAACTTCGTAGAGATATATATATTAATGATAATCAGTCGAGTAAGGAACTTTTAATGACTCAACTCTTTTCATCTTTCGTGTGCGACAATAACATGTGCCAGGAAAGAACATTTTCATCCTCTGACGAACCCAACGATACGACAACCTACGTTGAGTGCAAAAAAAAAAAAAATAAATAAAAATTAAATAAATAAAAAAAAAATTGGATATTTGGCTCTTAATCCAGTAGTATCCCTGAACTTCGAATGTTTCAGGAATACTCGTTAATTTTACAATTTTCACCTCTGTTTCTGTTACCAATACATTTACAGAAACATTCTTTATCGTTGCCTACCACATTATCTTTTCCGCTTAGGCAGGGGTCCCTAAACTCTTCTTGAAGTTTGAGATAATTCATCGACCTCCAAATGTTTAAATGATTGAGCAAGTGCTATATTCGTTACTACTAGAAAGTACATGGAAATTCCGCCATTAACGTTTCATCTCACCCAGGATATGATCACAATCAAAGTAGTGAATATGATGAAAACAATAAAATATGGTTGATATCTGAATCTTCCAAGTTACAAGATAGTGGTCAAAACCATATGCTATTGCCTGATGGGCTGCTACAGTGATGGATGTTGGGAGAGAGCTTGCTTGAATTTCAGTATCTGAAAGGCCTCAAGGAAACACAATTGGCAGCTTTCCTTGGTGTTATCAGTTATATATCTGCCACTGACGAAGTTCTGTTAAGTAGGGATTGTGATATACACTTCTTCATGGTCCTCGTAATGGGAACCCCTTTTAGGATGGCACACGATACATTTTACTAATGTAATTATCAGTTCAACATCAGAAAAGGCACCTGAACTGAAGAACGCAAAAATGGGAGAG
Organism: Macrobrachium nipponense; assembly: GCF_015104395.2. NCBI lineage: Eukaryota > Metazoa > Arthropoda > Malacostraca > Decapoda > Palaemonidae > Macrobrachium > Macrobrachium nipponense. Next base: position 2,491,846 of record NC_087203.1, read on the forward strand.
GTTTATTCCTCAGCCAGATACTTGCTGTCTAAAAATTTAATAGTTTGGTGAAGGCTGAAAAATGTTTTGTACCTTGTTATAATATCAGGATTGTGAGGCATGTTTTCCCAAACAATATTTAGAGATTACGTTATTGTGGTAAAAAATCTTGATTTCTTTGCTAATATTCTTTCTGAAATAACCAAATTTTACATTTACTTGGGCTGCTTGATTAAGTGGAATGAGTGAAGGTTCATTGGACAAAAGCATTGATGAAGTTACATGTTTCCTTTCGCTTCACATATAGTTCTGATCCCTGCCAAAGTAAAAACAATCGTGTTAAGCTATGATAAAGATTTTTTTTTTCAAATGTACTGGTACATGTTCAAATAATATTCTTTTCTTGTTTCTTTCCATGAATTCACATTTCTTTACAGCGGACCATTATTTGTCATTCTTACTATGCTTGCAGTCCTCATGTCCGTTCAGTAGAGCAAAGGCCTAAATTGGTTTTCTTAGTTCACACCTTAGTCATCATTCCTGTGTTGGCTTGCTGGTATCAGCAAATCAAGGAGAGATATTTCCCTCTGAATCATTTCACAGTATGGTGGAGAATGCTGAACTTCAAATTTGCAGGGTTATAGTCATCAACTGCCTAGATGAAGGTCCTCTGTGTACAAGCAGTAAGTGGCAGGCACAGGTATACGAGAAAAGCTTTTTCTACTTTACTTAAATAGAAATTAATGAAGAGGGGTTCCAATGGGAACTCAATTGCTATGCTGTGTTTCTGGGTGTACTTATAGCTCGTTTCTATATATGGTATCAAGGGCATATCCAGTCAGTACACTTTATCTAGTATGTGTATGAAGAACTGACTTTGCCTTTTAGCAAACGGAAACACCCCAGCAGTTTCTTTTCTTTCTTCCTTTATGTCTCCAGCTGAAAACCCTTTTGGACATTAAACAGACATCTTCCTCCAATTTTTCCGCCCAGCCTGCACTGTGTGTGTTATTTCTGCCTCCAAGGTTTCGTCACTAACTAATGTTGAACCAAGGGATCTAAATCTTTCTGCCTTTTCATCGTTGTCCCTTCCATACTTATCTCGCAGTCCTGATCTCCATTGAACCTTTGGTGTTCAGCATTTTTTCTACTAATCTTTAGTCCTCTGTCTTCCAGTACCTTCTGTCGCTGCTCTAGTTTTGACCCCAGTACCCGTCTGTTAGTGTTGTATATCGCAGTGTCATCAGATAAACAACATGCACTATACTTAGGTAAAAAAGATAAGGATTTAAAGTAGATCACTGATGTTATTCAACTCTTACTGGTGTTCCTTTAGTTAACCCATCAGCTTCTAACCAGTGTTTTGTTTCTTCACACATATCTCGGGCCAACTTCACATACTTCTTCTGTATTCCCTTTGCTCGAATCAGTCTCCAAACCTCGTGGTGTGGGATTCTATAATATGCTTTTTCCAAGTGTATGAATACTATAAGCAGACTTTACTGCTTTTCCTGGTGGTTTGCACATAATGATCACATGAACACAAAATAAGAAAAAATTAGATTCACAGAAACAATCAAGAAAATAATCTCAGAACTACGAGTAGAAAAAAAAAAGAATTAAAATAGACACGTATGTAATAGTAGACGAGTAAAACATACAGACGTTATTCATCCCAGTATCTAAGAGACCTCCTCATCTGATGCATGTGCATCAAAAATTCTTATATCTATCAATCTAAACGATCTTAAAATGGTCACAAAAAGCAAAATTCTTGATAAATAAAGGCTAACAGAGCTGATGGCTAGGGAATATAAATCGTCATTAGCAAATTACTGATTGTCTAATCCTTGTTGTATTTCATAAAGCTTTTAAATGTCCCTGTCGCTTATCTACCCATCTCAAACCCATCAGGATTTTCAAATGCATTTATCGTAAGTCATGGGTTTTCCAGCTTAGCAAAGCTGTATCAATAACTTCAACAATATTCTTCTTCCTAGAGATTAGACTCAAGGGAAAATATCTGAACTATCAGTTTTTTTTTCAATGAATAACTACCAGGACTTCCGTACCTACAACCTTGAAGTGTACAATGTCCATGTCCTGAACAAAGTCCTGGGCACTGTCGTCCAATGTATAGGTTGTCGACTGCCCAGGACTCACTCACTTCACTATCCTCTGTCTGGCGGAGTCGAAGTCTTGTTGTAGGCGACCTGCAAACAATAAAAATCTGAGCTTCTTAGGCGACAAAGCATACCAGTCTATATTAACATAACATTCTTATCGAATCCCTTATCATTTAGAGCGAACTTCTTATGAAATTTGTACCAAAGAAAAAAATTCTGATGTATGGCTTTGCGCTAATACACACACACATACATACATACATACATACATATATATATATCTATATATATATATATATATATATATATATATATATGTGTGTGTGTGTATATTATATATATATATATATATATATATATATATATATATATATATATATATATATATATATATATATATATTGCTGGTAATCTTCTTAGACACGAAGATATGTTAATTCAATTGTATTCCACATAGGAAAAGGAAAGGTTTTCTAGAAAAATGCCCAACAGTTCTGTCCTCCAATGGACCTCTTCTTGGAACGTTTATTAAGGAATAAGCGCTCCATGGAGAGGTCCATCGGTGGACAGAACTGTTGGGCAATTTTCTAAGAAAAACTCTTTTCATTTTTCCTATATGAAATACAATTGAATATATACATAGACATATAAACTTACATATTTATATATATATTTATATATATATATATATATATATATATATATATACATATATATATATATACATAGATATAAATGTCTAAATTGTATTTCTTGTTGACCTATGTGAAATAATTGAAAGACGGATGTGGTGAGCAATGACATTCTTTGATGATAGATAGATATCAGCTTTAGCTCTCACGGAGACAAAAGTGAGTGTCCTTTGTTAAGAAGAATCTATTGTCTCAGAGGTCACATTGAGAAAACCTGAGTTTGTATGGAAGATTCCTCGAACAAAGTGTTCGTGTATGTGTCTGTTTCTGTGGGCGGAACCAGTGAGTGATAAGTGTTATTTAAAATAGATTACTTTCTTACCAAGGAAAATATAACACATAGAAAACCACACGAAACTTTAAACATGGACATTAAAGGTGAGAGTTGTTGAAAACTTTCATTAATGAATTCCTTTTCAGTATCTCGAACTATTTGAGATGACGTGTGAAGTGACAGAGAACCTTTTTCCTTCTCATGAGGGATTCATGAGAAATCATCATTATGTTTTTGTGCACTTGTTTTTGAAATGTATCACTGTTCTGTTTATGAGATTTATTATTATTTCATCATTATCTTTGACACGTGTGTTAATAAGAGTTATGTTTCCATCTGACAGGAACTCTATCGGTTCGTTATCTTGTCGGCCTCTATGAGCCGATTTATTACCAGTTCTGATAATTCGTATGGTGTTGAACGTGTCGAAGAGACGAATTTATTTACTGCATAACTATTTAATTATGTGGAATTAATATGTCGGAGTTTTGGGCAAAAGAGTGTCTCACTTTGCTTATCATTTGTGGGAATTGTTCAGGTACCCGGATAATGTTCCAAACAGTCCGTTTTCTTGTTCGACACCCGCGGAACAAGATGTTCTCTCTTTTTTCTCCTCTCATTTGACTTCTTAAATCTAACTGTCTGGGATTGTTAGTCTTGTTTTTTCTTTTGAGTAATAAAATCTATTTTTGTAGGTCAGAGTTTAATTCAGTGCCCAAATGAACTTTTGCAAATGTTTTGTGCGTTGATTAGAGATTCCCAGTAAGTCACACTACCATCCAGATTTAGCCTCCTTTATGGTTATATATATATATATATATATTATATATATATATATATATATATATATATATATATATATATATATATATATATATATATATATATAACGTGATGCTATGTATAAAGGTTTCTGCCACGAAAGAAAAAATGAAAGGTGAGAGAGCCAAGAACTTTCGGTCTAGCACAACCCTTTACTCAGGCACAACCGATCATACAGAGGAAAAACATAGTAAAAGTAGGTTTAATATCCAAACTGACATTACAAGATTAGCAATAAGGTCGATTTCACTCTACAGAAACGAGGAAACGCTTGAGGGCAAGATTGGCGGTTTTTAGGCAAAACTGACTACATATCACGCATGTATACTTTATTAGAAGATGAAACAACTTACAAAAAACTCACAAAAAATCCGTTGGACCAAGTAATAAAAAACTTTAATATCAATATAAAAAAAATTCTTAAAGATAAAAAAAGAACTCTCGTGTAAATTAACTGTAAAGTGTCCCTCATTACCTTATTAAATGGCCTAGTTAAAACTCATAAGGAAAACAAACCTATGCGCCCAATTATTAGTACTGTAGGATCAATTGCTTATAAACTATCTAAATATTTTACTAAATTGTTATCCCCGCTACTTGGAATTGTATCTAATTCACACATATGGAATTCTCTTGATCTTGTGGAAAAGTTAAATAACATTGTAATAAAACCTAGTGATATCTTTGTCAGTTTTGATGTATGCTCCTTGTTTACAAAAGTCCCTATTGACTCTGTGCTAGAATATTTAAGTAATGAACTTTTATTGCATGAATTACCTATGACCGTTAGTCACATAATTTCATTGATTAAGTTGTGTATTTGGGATTGCAGATTTATTCTTAATGCAGAACATTACCAACCAATATTTGGTATTGCCATGGGTAACCCTTTATCACCTCTCCTTTTAAACTTATATATGGAATTTTTTGAAAGACAACACCTCCCGAATATCACACTTGTCCCCTTAAAATGGTACAGATATGCGGATGACATCTTAGTAGTCTTACGTGTTGTTATCGATGTAAATGATTTATTGTCTAAATTGAATAATTTAGTGCCATCCATAAAATTCACTGTTGAAATTGAAAATAACAATGTCATCCCTTTCCTAGATGTATTAATACATAGAGAATCTTTCCAATGTAAATTCAGTATTTATAGAAAACCCATAAATAATTTAACATATGTACATTTTTATTCTGGCCACCATCTTAATATCAAAATGTCAATTTCTTCTTCTATAATCTTACATGCTTTGCATATCACGATTCCACAATATCTTGACCAAGAAATAGAATACATAAAAAGATAAGAAACTATCTCTGCTACCCACCTCATATAATTGATTTATGTTATCAAAAAGCTCACAAAAAGTTTTATAGTGTTGCTAGTAATGAAAAAGAAACCCCTAAAAATGTACTTAGCTTGCCTTACTTTCGTGGATTTGAAACTATAAAATCAATATTTAAATCGTTTAATGTTTATGTAGTGTTCTCTTATAACAATACCATTAAAGATATGCTAATTAAGAATAGTCCCATAACAAATAACAACATCATTTACAAAATTCCTTGTAAGGATTGCCTATCTTTTTACGTTGGTCACTCAAGCAAATATTTATGTGTGCGTATTAAGCAGCATATGTATTCTGTTAGAACAGGCAGACTTCAAATGCACTGTTTATCCACCTGAGTGAAAAATCTCATTGTATAAATAGGGGCGATACCTCTGTAATTGCTAGATCTAATGATTATGTTTCAAGAATTTACTGGAATCAGCATTTATACAAATCACTAATAAAAACAACCTAAATCTTAGTCTGGGATTGTACCATTTGGACCCATATATTTTTGTAAGATATGTTTATGAATGGACCTTAAAATAAATGAACTACTAATTAATTAGTTCCACATGTATATAGTTATTATCTCTCTCTCTCTCTCTCTCTCTCTCTCTCTCTCTCTCTCTCTCTCTCTCTTTCTCGATATATTTATATCCTTTTTTCGTCTTTTCACTCATTTTTTGGGAACATTTTTGTAAATTTCTTGGTAGTAAGCCGTATATACCTCCTTGTTTTTTCAAAATGTATTGTTTTCTGGATGAATCATCAGTTGACCACATGTGTGCTCCTCCAAGGTGTGGCTGCCTAAAAATCGCTAAACTTGCCCTCAGGCATTTCCTCTTTTCTGTAGAGTGAAATCAACCTTATTGCTAATCTTGTAATGTCAGTTTGGGTATTAAGCCTACTTTTACTATGTTTTTCCTCTGTATGATCAGTTGTGCCTGAGTAAAGGGTCGTGCTAGACCGAAAGTTCTTGGCTCTCTCGCCTTTCATTTTTTCTTTCGTGGCAAAAAAACCTTTCTTTAGATTATATATATAAATTAATATAATTATATAATATATATTATATATAATATGTATTATAAATTTAATATATATGCGTTGTGTGTGTGTGTGTGTGTCACTGTTGAAACCCTAGTCAGGGTCACGGATTCTAATGAGTTTATTCCTTCTGTTTCTTATTTCGACATCAAAATGACATGCCCATCGGCCTCAGCAGGAGTGGCATCGACAGATTTCTCTTGACTGACAGCAATGAGTGAAGTTAGAAGTAAATATCTCCCTTAAATAGACTGAATCCATGAGAGAAAGATCACGGTGTTTCCAAAAAGACTGATTTGGTAATACAGTTTAAAGTTTATCACTTGTGTCACTAAAGGGTTGGGGATTGTGGTTAAAACTCAGACCTTAATTTATATTTTCTCACTTGAGTGAATATGGTGGATCTCAGCAGAAATCAATATGTAGTAAATTAGGTCCACTCACACAATAGGTGCAGGATTTCGTCCCCACTCAAGGATGATATTTACTTCTAACTTCACGCATTGCTGCTGAGCTGGGAAATTTGGTTTATGGCATTCCTGCCACAACACATGTTGCAGCTCTAAAATGGGCATGGTGGAACACATTCAGTTTCGTGAGAAAAATGGAACAACATTTGCCTCTTATTGCTTCTGAATTAGCTAACATACCACTAACTATGTCTGAGTAGGCATACTCCACCTTCTCTGGCGAGTACTTTCCTTCTCTCAGATGAGGTCATTCACATGAAACATTGTCATTTGTGTCACTGGTTTTAGTTCTTATCTTTTATGATATTATGTGAATTATAGTTGTCCCTTTGAAACAAAAAAATATGAGGCAGAACATCTATAGCTCACTTAAATTAGCATATTTTTAAAAGTGTCTTGGAAATGAGGCCCTGCTACGGTTGAATATGTTCACTTTCAACTTCCTGAGCAGGGACAGAGTTTTTTGGTGAGAGTTTTTTTCATGCCATGAGCACATTTTTTTCTTTCCATTGATGGGTTCTTCTATAAAATGAGCAAACAAAAGTTTGTCTGGTCATGCACTTTTTGTTAATATATATATATACATTTTGCTAATGAATATATAGGCCAGCTGTAATGGTCTAACCATATTTTCTGGCATTCCAAAAGGAACTGTTGTGGGTCCTTTATTATGTTCCATGGTTCACTTTGCACAAGTAGCTCTGAATATTTCATGTTGCATCTAACAAAACTCTTCCTTCCGAAGGGTCAATAATTCATGAGAGTTATTAATACATTTTCAGCCTCGCCCAGAAAACCTCTTGCCACAGATCATGGTTGTATCCTTTGCCTTCACATCGGGGATGACTTACTACTTCCAAAATAGTGACCACGGATGTCCTTTGCGTTTAGGAAACAGGTTGAAATCTAACGGCTCCAGATCAGGTGAAGAAAGTGTGTGGTGCTTCATCCTCCTAGATTAAGTGTCCGCCTTCTTACAGCATTCCTCTGTATTAAATCTTATCTGATCTTTATCAGCTGCCCACTTCTGATGTGCAATTCTCCTCATTCAGGGTTTGACACTTTCCCAAGTAGTTCGTCACAATAACTCCTAAATCCTGAAAACATGAAAGCTAACCGTTGTCAATCACTTAAGTTTATTCAAAGGTGATAACCATGGAATCATATTTCTTGCTATGAATCTTTCGTTCAGGTTCAGATTGGTAAATCAGTGTTTTGTCTTTAGTTATTTAGCGATGAAATTAATTGTTAACATTCAAAATGCCCATCTTGCAGTCTGGTTAAGCCAACAGATTACATTTAAAATAAGGTGTACTGATGAATAGCGTCTAATTGTTCGTGTTGTCAGTTGATG
>NC_087203.1:2504946-2507446 GCF_015104395.2 Macrobrachium nipponense
TAATATATATATATATATATCATATATATATATATATAGTATATATATATATATATATATATATATATATATAGATATATATATATATATATATATATAGATATATATCTATGATATATGTATCCTTACTTCTATTATAGAAGATCCACTAATATAATATATGATATAAGATATGAGCCTAATCATTTTGTTGAAAGGCCTAGTTCACATTTCCTTTCGTGGCATTTGCCTTTGTTTATACATTCATCACGTTTCATATCTTCTTGAATCAGCTATACATACGTACATACACAGACACAGATATTGTTTATATATATATATATATGTATATATATATATATATATATGATATATCGTATATATATAATATAAGATATATATTAATAATTATGATAGAAAAAAAAATATATATGTATATATGTATATATATCTATATATATATATACATATATATATATATATATATATAGTATATATATATAAAGATTTTTGTGGAAAGGACCTAGTCATTTTATTTCCTTTCGTGGTATCCTTTGTTTTATATCATCACGTTTCATATCTTCTTGAATCGACTATATATACGTACATACACATACATTATATATGTATATGTATCATATATATATATATATCCTATAGTATACATATATATATTATATACTATATATATATATATGTATATATAATATATATATGTATATATATATAGATCTATATATATATATATATATATATATATATATATATATAATATCATATATAATATATTATTAATATAATATAATATATATATTATGTATGTTATATATATAAATAGATATATATTATATAAATAATAATATATATAATGTTGTTATATAATAATATATATATATTATATATATATATAATATATAATCTTATCTCTATTCTATCTTATTTATTATATATATAAATATTATATGTATGTATATACCTATTATATAAATATACAATTATATATATTATATATTATCATAATATATATTATCTATATATGAATTTTTTCATATCTATATCTATATCTATCTATATTATATATATGTTAAAAAATATAACTATCTTATAAATATACCAATATATTATATAATATATATATATATATATATATATATAATATTATATATTAATATATAAATAGAATATATATATATATATACCAATAAATATCTGTTATAATTATAGATCAATATATTATATAATATATTAGATATATATATTAAATATTATAAATAAAGAAAATGCCACGAGGAAAATAAACGAAGGCGTCTTCGTTTATTTTTCCGTTCGTGGTTTTTTGGGGGGGCATTATCTTATTTATGGATTTGGATCACGTTCCTAACTTTCGTGATTCAGTTATACATATAAATATATATATATATATATATATATATATATATATATATATATATATATATATATATATATATATAGTTCAGGATTTAAGGCAGAACCAAGTAAAAATAGCTCATTTGAGAAATAATCAGAAATTTTTTAGTTACCCCTCTTTGTTTCTTATGATTGGCTACCTTTGAAATTAATCCCCGCAGGTATGCAGCAGGACCCCGTGATTCGACTTTTGGGTGGGGCTAATATTGGAAGGAGAAGTGGACCTTGAGCAGAGCACATGTTGAAGAGAGAGTCGGAAGCAAAGTTATAAACTAGGTTTTCCCAGCTGGGGCGCCGCGATTCTCACCTCTCCTCCTTTGCTCTCCCTCTACTCTGAGGGACACCCCCATATTCATTTATTGTCCATAGTGAGAAAACTTCTGCTCAGCAATTTAGAAGAAACCACACCTGCACGGATGCCCAGGTACTGTAATGGAGTAATTTTGAGTCCTTCACCTCTTGCCTGTACTTTCTTCTTCACTTTTCCAGTGCGACTTTTCCCCTATTGTGAATATCCTAATTGATGCATTAGGAAAAAGAATGCCAAAAGCATGCAAAACTGTGTAAGGTGTGGTATAGCATAGTTAATCCACAAAACCTAATCAGAAAATGTGCTGCATGCAACATTCCGACCCATCCAGGTGTGCTGAGGTAATGCAAGATATGAGAAAAGATACCAGAATATTTTGCTCAACATGTCTATCATGGATAGACAATGTTATTAAATCAAGATTGAATGTACAAATAGTTGAGGATGAAGAAGAAGAGGAAGAGGAAGAATAAGAAGAGGAAAATGGAAGAGAAGTTAAACAAAAAATTGAAATGACAGAAAAAAATAAGGAAAACAAAGAACAAGATAAAAGTATGGATGCAGAGATACTCATTGATACTACATATGAGGCAATACAGCAGCATACTTACAAAGAAATAAATTACGATATGACAACACAAAAGAAAATCCCGAAGAGGCTCTACCCAGATCTACACAATGACCGGGAAAGAGGAAAAAAAACAAAATAGACAAAAAAGACAAAGTCTCCAACCAACCTTTTGAAAAGAGGGAATTGCAGATTTGGAGAAAGATGTTACTAAA
>NC_087203.1:2512446-2534946 GCF_015104395.2 Macrobrachium nipponense
ATCAAGTATATAGTCTCACATCACAACAATATGGAATTACTTTTTTTAGTTCTGATCTCATTACATCTATTCTTCTATCTATCAGCATGTAGGTTTAAATTCTCCCGTCACAGCAATAGGGAATTTTCCTTTTTCAGTTCTGATCTCACTGTTTCTATTCTTCTATCAGCATGTAGTTTAATATCAGGTATAACGGCAAAATAGAATTCTCTTTTTTCAGTTCTGATCTCATTGTATCTATTCTTCTATCAGCATGTAATTCTAACATCATGTATAAAGTCTTCCATCACAGCAACATGGAATTCTCATTTTTTCAGTTCTGATCTCATTGTATCTATTTTTCTATCAGCATGTAGTGTTCGTATTAGGGAGAAAGTCTCCCATCACAGAAATATGGAATTTTTTATTTTGAGTTCTGATCTCATTCTTCTATCAGCATGTAGTTTTAATATCAGGGATAAAGTCTCCCGTCACAGCAATATGGAATTCTCTTTTTTCAGTTCTGATCGCATTGTATCTATTCTTCTAATGGGTTGTTTTATCTAAATCCAGGCAAGAGGGACGCCTATGAAATGCTAGAAGCACCAAATCCATTAGACCAATACTTATATCATCTCGACTTTGTATAGCGTGATGGACAGAAAGAAATCAGAGATCATTATAAAAAAGTTTACAGTCAAAATGGGATCAGATGCCATGCCGCCCTGCTATTGATAAAACTTAGTGGACTCACTCGTCTATATTTAATGCTCATCTCCTTATTCATTTTCTTCTTAATGATTTTATTCACAATATATAAGAATAGCTTTTCTCTGGAATAAAAGTTAAAGTTAAGAATTAAAGGATAAATTTTTATTCAAGCAATTTCACTGAAATTCCAACTAGGCACTTGGGAAATTTCCCTCCCCACTCTTCAGAATATAAGACAATGAAGATAATGAAGCCTGTTTCCAACTTTTTCTGCTAGGTAAAGTGCTCATGAATCACTTTTTCTAAATAAATAGTTAATGAACCTCCATCATGCCTGAATGGATAATGGCTAATAAAATCATTGTTAGATACGAGCGCTGAGGGAGGAATTAAGTCCTTGTCTTTCCCATTCCTGGTCAGTCTTTGCGAGTTCCAAAAGCAGTCTTATTTTGATTATGAATTATGCTGTTAAAACACCAGAGCAACACAAGCAAGTAGGTCATATGTAAATGTCAAAAGGGTGTGGTACCTATCCTACAGATGTGGCAGGTGGCATAAAAACACTTCCAAGGTGAACTAACACAGAACTTAAATTTTTATTTTCTTGTGTTATGTTATGTTTAAATCAGTTAAGGTTCATGAAAAGATTAAATTACGTATCTTAATAAAGGATATATATATATATATATATATATATATATATATATATATATATATAATATATATATCTATTTTTTACTTTTAGAAAAAACATGGTGTGAAATTTGGACATTTGTATGGTAGTTAAAACTGTTCGATGTTGAAATATAAAAGCTTGTCTGTAAGTGTGCCAGACAAGGCCACTATCACAGAGCATGATGTGGATAAAAGTGGTGCATTTCCCACTAAGCAACTTAGCAAATTTCTTCTAACAATGTTTGTGAAACTTAGATCACATTAGTAAAATCAGTAACAAACAATAATACTAAGCCAGAAATAGTAAGTGAGTGTTCTTGTCCAGTATTACCAATGACAAATGAGACATTTTGATTTTGTGCATATTGCCAAAAGTAAATGTTGTAACCAAGACACATCACTATGCTTTTTTAAAGGATAGCCAATTGTGCAAACGAGATATGATTATTTATCAGTCAATTTTACTTAAGGTACCACTGATAGAAATATGCATTCTGTATATGTTACCATTTATGAAACCAAAAGTTTGTACTTATCGAGGGTCATGCAGTCAAGCATCAAAAAGCCTCAATAACTTTTGTTAAGATCCCATAAGATTGCATTATTCGAAAATGGTCAGTTGTATAGAAATTTTGTTGAAAATTTTCCATACTTTAATATTTAGCACAATTCAAGTCCTAATAAGCTAATCAATGTCAGATCGCAGTAGATAGGATTACAGCTGGTTTTGAAAGAAGTCCCATTTTGGTTTCTCGTGTTTTTCAGAGGCAGGTTGAATTGAAAAGCAAGCTACTGGTATATTAGTGGGTATTGTGTTACTTTTAGTTAATCAGTTACAAACAACACCATTATTGTGCTTTTGATTAATTACTACTTTCTCACTGTCAAGAAGTATAACACATTTATATCGTAATACACAACGATGCTTTACGATTTTAATTTTACTTTGACAATTTTAATGAGAATTATGCTCTTCTCGGCAATTACGTAAATGAGGTTATTCAAAATAGGTATTATATTAGGGATGGTCAGTCAAGAGTTAAAAACAAAAAACTATTATTGAAAAGTTATGAATACTCGGTCATACTCAACAACCCTGATGACAGACAGTTATTAGTAAGAAAATCTATCGCTTCCTATACTTAGAGTAAAGATTTACCAACCTCAAAGAATTGTTGACAGCTTCACTGTCTGAAAAGTCGAGCTGGATATTGTTGAAAAAAAATCTGAGATGTGACTGTGAGGTCAATCAATGGCCCACATGTCTTTGCCATACCCTGATGCTGGGGTCCTGCCAGATCTGGATCGACAGCTGGGGCCCTTGATGCTGGAGGCAGGTCAAGTGAGATATGGCTGAAAAGATTATTAATCACAGAATTATTCAAACCTCGAAATAAGATCAAATCACAATTCTTTGTCAAAAAGTTTTGGTGTCAAACTTTCGCACGGCCACAGTCTCGTAACCATTCTTTTTCAGGTATACCATATTTTTAAAAGGTTAGATTTTCTGCTTTAGTTTTACAACTGAAAATATGGAGGATTCGATACCAGTTGAAATTTCTGCTAGTATGAGGATAACACTGAGGTTAGCAACCCCTGTGGCCACACCTTGCGTGGTAATGCTTTTCGGGGATGCAAAAAGTATTTTGTCGATTGATTCAGATAGGGTCATCCAGTGTGATGTTAGGGGGTAAGAGCGATGGATACTAGAGGATTGGAAGTGTCACTGAAGGACACGTTATGTTCTCTTATTAGTTATTTAGGGATATTTGCATTGGATGAAATAGGCGGGGTTATATTACCGTTAAGTAGGAATAAACCTATAGGCTTTATATCAAACACCTTACAGTCATCTTCAGATATTAATAACGTTGGGCACTGGGTTATGTTTTCACGTAGAGAAATGTCCCCTAGAGATTTTGTTATCTTCTTTGACATTTAGGGTATTAATCCGGATTATTATTCACAAGGTTTCTCCAGATTTTTAAGTAATACTTCTAAATTCACGGTTTATGTAACTAAACAGCAGATAAAACCCAATTTATCATATAAGTGCGGACTTTACATTCTGATCTTCATACACAGCATGAGTCATCACAGGGTAAAGAATATCCTTTCAAAGATGAAGGTGGTTTTTTCTAGTTACCATTTAAACAGGAATGACTGATAGGTACGAGATATTATTTCAAATATCTAAAAAAGTTGAGGTGCTCAGATTGGAGGTCAGGAGAAAAAGAGCTATAACTTACAAGGAGTGTTTAAAGATACAAGGCGGGTGTGAGTAGAGGAAGTAATGTCATTAAAGTCTTTCTGAACAACCAACCCCCCTCCCCCCCCCCCCTCTCTCTTCACAACCAGTCAACAACGTAACAAACACCTTTCAAGCAGAAAAAGAAAAAAAGGTGAATATTCATCATTCGCAAAATTCTTGATTATTTGTATGGCATAATGATAGTACTCGCAGTAGCTACTAGGTGAGTACTATATGGAGGTAGACAAGGACAAAGGGAGTAAACTGAAGAGTATGGAGGGGTTGTGGAAGAGATGGTGGATCTGATATAAAACCATTAGGGCTACTTTCGCTATACGTCGTAGGGAATTTGTGAAGAGTACTCTGACCATCATTGATGTAATCTCCCGTTTACTGCGTGACCGTGACCCCAGACCATTGTAACACTTAAACAGAGCACTGTTAAATGATTATTAAGTAATGTAAATATTCTGTTTTGTTTCTACATTCAGGTATAGAATAATGTATTAAAAAATAAATATACCTTTGTTGTTATTCCATCCTTTAAGTGTTATTTAAGTTTTCCAGTGACCGTCACCATGGAACATCGGGAGAGTAAAATAAATTAGGGGGATGTGGTTCAATGGATATTAACTAATGTACGGTAAAGTTCCTCCAGATGTCACCAGAGATATAAACGATTGTTACGGTCAGAGCTTCTATCTCCGTTGGACGCTATTCCAGTTTCAGTGACCCACTCTCCCTCCCAAAACGATAAAGCACTCTACAGGTGTCTCAGGGGTTAAGGGGGAAGATGGGGTCAGGGTGGGCAGGGGGAGGTGAGGTTAACAAGAGGGGGAGATGGGACGTGAATAGTGGGGTGGGTGAGGTTAACAGGATGGGGAAGGTGAGGTTAGGTGGGCAGGGGAGAGAGGTGAGGTTAGGATGGGCAGTGGGAGATGAGGTTATCAGGAGGGTTAGGACAGGAGGATGGGGGTGGCCCGGATTGAGTGGATCAGGCTGAGTGAATTTGGTTGCAGGAATTTGCATGAGGGGATATGGCAGGTTTTCTTCTACTTGAATGAAAAACATCTCTTCCACGAAAAATGGTCATATTCTCTGGTAGTCTAAGTGTCAGTTGCTGTTGCCCTGAGAAATTATCTATCAATCTCAATCTCATATTGGCTAGAAGTTCTCATGTAGTTTGAACAATAACCAAGCGTATGAATATTAATAATCGGTAAGACTTTCACTTTTACCTCCCTCAGCAACGAAACCATGGTTATATTTGAAAGTGAAAAACGAGGTACGTTGCTTGACTCCAGAGGTCAAGAATACCTGGTTTGAGGGAAATTTTCATTTTTAAACTGGGCTTTTAATACCAAAAAGGGAACAAAAAAGCACCATTATTCCCCTTATTCTCAGCCCCTTTCATATGCAACTTTGGGAAATAAAACCTGATGCTCGCGCACCTCTTTGATATCTCAATAATGGGTTCAGTAAGTGATTAGTGATTAGTGAATTTTTGGAAAGGTGAAAATTATACAAACTCTGCATAGCTGTATTAGAAAAGTCAACAAAGTTTAACAATGAACATTCCTTAACCATACACAAGGCACTACTCTCCCTTGGTTTGCATTTTCAACATTTCCTAGGATAGAAATATCTGTACTGCGTCTATTTCACTGTAAGGGTTGTGGTATGGTCACTGCCTACAAACTTGAGCTCTAACAGCTTTTCAGTTCCTTGTAGTGTTAAATAACCAATGTAAACCATAAGGTTATTTTTAGGCCTTTGTATAAATATTTGAGTTTCAAATTAGGGAATATTCTGAGAAGCAAAATTTTTCATTTTAGAGCTCTTTGGAGAGAAATCTTTGATTTCTTTTACTCTTTTTATTCAGAGGCATGGCAGCATTCTTCAATTAACTGCTTATTATCAATAAAAGAGTTAAAACATTGAAGAACAAATCCGGCGGATTTAAACAATTTCCAGACATAGCAGATCATCTCCTATTGGCTAGGGTAAATGAGTCAAGTGGTGATGGAAGTAAAATTCCGAAGACATCGACAGTACCTACATTTAGGAGTAATCAAGGTAAGCTTTTCGGTGCAGAAACATTCCACTATATCTTGTAATAAGTGCAGCAATAAAGTGAGTGTGGCATTAAGTCCTACTTTAAATTGTTTATAATAGTCATGTACGGCTGTTGATTAAACTGATCCACTGACAAATCGTGGTTCAACTTTCATCATTTATGTATTTTATTACTGTCTGTCTTTAGAAAGAGCTATTGTATAACCAATTGGTAGTCCCCCTTTTTTACATTATTTTCACTATATACTGTTCAATGCTTAAGTACTATCGAACGACAGCTGAACTGACTAACAGGCGAGTCGCATGAAAATCTTGTTCAAGTTATGAAAAACTGTATTTTTGTTGTTATGTATTTTAGTCCCTGTTTAGTGGAGAGTTATTGCATAACCAACAGAAAATTCCATTGTTGGAAACCAAAAATAGTGCTTTTGCCAAAATTCTATAAAGTGTTGAACAAAGGTCTGAAGTGGAATGTATATTTGTGTAAAGGAAACGGTAAAATTAATACCATTATTATTATATTATTAATAGTCCACTATTTCGAACGACTAGTTATCTTCTTATTACTAATGATTTGCTTTAAATAGTGCCAGTGAACCTCCATGATAAGTGTGTTAGTATTATTGGCTTTATTTCTTTTTTTTTCAAAAATTTTTTTGGTTTCCCTGCTAATAGTAAAATAATTTATTATTTGTTATTATTATTATCATTATTATTGTTTTTTTTTTTTCTTTTTTGCTCTATCACAGTCCTCCAATTCGACTGGGTGGTATTTATAGTGTGGGGTTCCAAGTTGCATCCTGCCTCCTTAGGAGTCCATCACTTTTCTTACTATGTGCGCCGTTTCTAGGATCACACTCCTCTGCATGAGTCCTGGAGCTACTTCAGCGTCTAGTTTTTCTAGATTCCTTTTCAAGGATCTTGGAATCGTGCCTAGTGCTCCTATGATTATGGGTACGATTTCCACTGGCATATCCCATATCCTTCTTAGTTTCTATTTTCAGATCTTGATACTTATCCATTTTTTCCCTCTCTTTCTCTTCAACTCTGGTGTCCCATGGTATTGCGACATCAATGAGTGATACTTTCTTCTTGACTTTGTCAATCAACGTCACGTCTGGTCTATTTGCACGTACCACCCTATCCGTTCTGATACCATAGTCCCAGAGGATCTTTGCCTGATCGTTTCTATCACTCCCTCAGGTTGGTGCTCGTACCACTTATTACTGCAAGGTAGCTGATGTTTCTTGCACAGGCTCCAGTGGAGGGCTTTTGCCACTGAATCATGCCTCTTTTTGTACTGGTTCTGTGCAAGTGCCGGGCATTCACTTGTTATGTGGTTTATGGTTTCATTTTTCGTATTGCACTTCCTACATATGGGAGAGATGTTATTTCCGTCTATCGTTCTTTGAACATATCTGGTTCTTAGGGCCTGATCTTGTGCCGCTGTTTATCATTCCTTCAGTTTCCTTCTTTAGCTCTCCCCTCTGTAGCCATTGCATGTGTCATCGCTGGCTAGTTCTTTAGTCTGTCTCATGTATTGTCCGTGCATTGGTTTGTTGTACCAGTCCTCTGTTCTGTCTGTCATGCTCCTGTCTCTGTATATTTCTGGGTCTTCGTCTACTTTTATTAGTCCTTCTTCCCATGCATCTTGAGCCACTCGTCTTCACTGGTTTTCAGATATTGCCCCAGTGCTCTGTTCTTGATGTTGATGCAGTCCTCTATACTTAGTAGTCCTCTCCCTCCTTCCTTTCGTGTTATGTATAGTCTGTCTGTATTTGCTCCTGGGTGTAGTGCTTTGTGTATGTCATATGTTTCCTCGTTTTCTGGTCTATGCTGCGAAGTTCTGCCTTCGTTCATTCCACTATTCCTGCGCTGTATTTGATTACTGGCACTGCTCCGGCATTGAGTTTTGACTTGAGTATCATCTTGAGTCTCTGCATATATTCTTTCCTGATCGTGTCCTTCATCTCTTGGTGTTTTATATCCCCTCCTTCCATTGTTCCCAGGTATTTGTGCCCCGTCTCATCTATGTGTTTGATGTTGTTCCCATTGGTAGCTTTATCCTTTCAGTCCTTGTTACTTTGCCCTTTTGTATGTTGACTAAGGCACATTTTTCTATTCCAAACTCCATCCTGATGTCCCCAGATACAATCCTTACAGTCTGGATTAGGGTATTTATTTCCTTGATGCTCTTACCATACAGCTTGATGTCGTACATGAACATCTGATGGTTAATACTGTTGCCTCTTTTCTTGAGTTGGTACCCAGCATCCATCTTCTGTAGTACTTTTGTCATGGGAATCATGGCTACTACGAAGAGTAGTGGGGACAGTGTGTCGCCCTGGAAGATCCCTCTCCTGATATTAACCTCTGCTAGTCTTATTCCAGAGCTTGTAAGTATTGTATTCCAGTTGCGCATTGTATTTTTGAGGAAGCTGATGGTGTTTTCCTCTTGTCCCATATATTTTCAGGCATTCTATTAGCCATGTGTGTGGTATCATGTCGACTTTCCCTAGGAATTTCTATGTATACTAGTTTAAGTTTGTCGTTATTTTGACAGAAGAAATTATTAATTAGCAGAACATGATTCCCCCCTGTGATTCTGAGTCTAGCTAAGTTTATTTTGTTTCCATTTCTTTTTGAAGAATTATCATAAAGCATATCTAAGTGGTTGTTGCTTGCTACTGCACCTCAATAAGCGGTTGTCTTAGTGAGCTAATTCTAGGCGCATAGGACAATTAGGACCGTGACACACGTTCTCCCCACTTTTGGTTATGAACTTGTGATTCCTTGCCGAGTCCTCACTGAAAGAATAAACTGTATTAGAGAGTGATTATTTTCATTTTTTTTTTATTTCAATTCCCTATGTTCGTATAGTGCATTTGCTTTGGAGATTGCTAGAGCAGTGTTTATCTTTGCTGGATCTTGATTCTGGTTCACATAAGTGCAATAATTTACTGTATTCTCTTCCAGGATAATTTCCTGTTATTATCATGATTATCATTGTTATCCTCTTTGATTTTATTCTCATCTGTTTTTACCATGCCATCAGTTTAACTATTAATGATTTTTTATTACTTATCCCTTATTAGTGATTTATGCTTATTGTAAAAAAGATTTTCATCACTGATCGATTTCATTTGAATGTTATGTATAACATCCTTACTTGGAGTGTTGTTTAATTTTGTGCATCAAGATAATTTTGTGCATCTAGATAATTTCTATCCAGTTATCATGGTGTTCAGTTAATGTGATGTCTATCAAATTCTGTAAATTTTAAGGAATAAAAATTCTTAATTGTAAAAACAGTGATATCAATTCAAACTATTTATATAATAAAGCTCTGACCCTCATATCTTAGTGTAGTGACATACTACAAGTGGCAAACCGCTGCCGCTGTGCGGCAGGCGCATCCCGCCAACATGTGTTATCCTATGGGACCTGACATATAAGAGAACCGACGCCGCCCGCGGTCGCAGTTGCCGCTGTCTGTTTTTTTTCTGCCGCACATGTTGAGCTATGGCTACTGACATACTATGCCGCGCGCGTCGGCGGGAAAACATTTATCTTTTCTGGTATATATATATTTCTACTAATGTAAGTATGTTGAAAATCTCCATGTATTACTTCTATTATTTCCTTATATTTTCATTGCTTCATTATTAATGCCAATTTCACCAATATGGGTAGAAGTGGCTTTAAACTAACAAGATAATACTATTATTATATAATTACGCAGTACTATCTATTGCAATATTTATCGCTAAAAGCAAAACTGTATTTAACTGTTTTTTAATATAATCCCCTCAGCTCGCTATCAGGTGATCAAAGGTTGATATTGTCATTCGGTAGTGGGTGAAGAATTTATCGCTGTGGTTCTAATATTTGCTTAGAAGCGAGGGAAAGGATCTCGCCACGGTTGTAGGGTGAACTGAACAGGTCCGGACACGTCCAGGAGCATCCAATAACCCTTCGCTTTCAGCAGCACACAAAGTTGCAATTTTAATGAAATTTTGCCACCATCCATCCTACTCTCTGATGTCCGAACAACACTGAGAGCAAACCGCACTTGGCAGGTCGGTTTGCCGCTATAGTATGTCAGGTTCAAACTTTCGCGGTTTGCTGCTGCCGCGCACGGCAACGGTTTGTCGCTTGTATATGTCATAGCACTTAGTAAGGTGAATGACCTCACGAGTTCTGAAAACCCATTAGCATTAAGAGATTGGATTGTGTTAATTAGTAAATTGAAATTATTGAGTAAAATACTGTGCGATTAATTCATCTCGGGAGATGTAAAGACCCTTTCCAACAGCCAGAAAAGTTTTATCACCAATCAATGGCGAGTTTGCGGTCAAAGGAATGCACAGGTGCTACAGCCAAACCCGCGTTGTTGCGACAAAACAGGAAATTTCACACAAGCATTTTCCACTTGCTGCTTCAGCATTCCTATCTCGTCTCAACAGTTAAATTTATTAAGAATATTTCCATGCCTGTGATCATCCTGCACATAACTATAAGTAGTACAAAAATGACCGCACGCATTGAACATCGGGTTGTATATACCATAGCTTTGGAATAGTGAGGGTCCCCCCAGGGGAGAGGGAGAAGCCCAATGGAAGAAGGCGATGATCCTTACCATCGCTAGACAGGATGTATGTTTTTACCATTTGGTAAAAACATTGCATAATCTAGTGATGTTAGGAACATTTAAGGATATTAAGCCAAACACGAGAGAAATATATATATTTTTTATTAGAGTGTGAATGGAGGAAATGGGAAAAAAATAAGAGGATGGAATAGGTGGAAGATGGGAGCAGGATGGAATAAGTGGATGAAGATGGGAGGAGTTGGAATAGGGAGAGAAAAGGAAGGGAGGGGGTTGTTAAGGTATTGGAGGGGGGGGAGTAGGGAAGGGAGAGGTGGTGGCATCAGGAGTGTGCGTCTACACGGGGCGAAATCTGGAAGTCAACTGAGGTTATAGAGGTAGACTGCGGCCATATAACCCGAACAATGTCCTTTTTCTAAAAAAAAGCCCCATCCCCGCCACGAGCGCCAAGGGGGAACTGCGTGCGGTCAGGTGTCGAATGCAAGCACAGACGACGGAGTTAACTCTCAAAGCACTTCCCGCAGCTTTCCATTGCCATCTTCATATGTCACCAATTCGATGTCTTTGTATGTAGCAATGAGCCTGTTGAGATATTCCTCCAGCACCATGTCTCTCTCTTTTTCCAAGCTTTTGCGGTTGCATCCTCATTTCTGAGACGAATCACGTGGGTCATAAATTCCGAAGTGACTTCTTTATAATCGACTCCCTGTGGTGCTGATGGACAATTTTTACCTGCTCCATTTACCAAGTGTATGTATTTACAATGGTCGTGTGGGTCATAAATTCTCGAATTGTCACTTTATAATAGGTTCCCTGTGGTGCTGAGGACACTTTTTACCTGTTTCAATTATCAGGTGCATGTATGTACAATGGTAAACATTACCCCTCAATGCACTTCCCACAGCTTCCCATTGTCATCTTATTGTCATCCGCTCTATGTCTTTGTATGTAGCAACCAGCCTCTTGAAGTATCCGTACCCCACCATTTTTTCCAAGTTTTTAAGTCTACATTTCTTACTTTTTTTAGTAACTGCACTTAGGCAAGGAAAAAGACCATACACCTAACCAACACCCCACCCCCCCTGCTCCCCAAAGCGATGATGGTATATATATTTCCTGCAAAGTAACCTACCAACTTCAGTCTCCCATGCCACAGTTAAAAATGGAGTTTAAAGATAGTGTCTCCATTGATAGCAGAGCTGGTAATATATAGCGTTTCGTTGTCCCAGGGTGAGACCCGCTTTCTGCCATTAGTGATAACCAGACATATCTAATATAAAGTGTTAAAAAAATATATGGCGATAACGGGTTCACTGCAGCGTGTTTGGGTCTTTGAATGCGAGTTAAGTTGTGCAAGAAGCATTTATGTGAGGAGATTCCGTTGGAAACAGACGAGTTCTCTATCCACGTACGCTACAATTATTATGATGTAACGCAAATCAAGGATGCAGTGCGAGACTAGTGTGAAAGCATCAACTCCCAGACCGAGAGTCTTTGCAGTGAAAGTGAGAGATCAGGATGGATCATAAGAAAGGTAATAGGGATTGAAGTGAGCATACTACACGTTGGTGCATGAGGAAAAAAGATCAGCGATAACGTTCCCTATCCACCTAACTTACGCGGGAACAGGTTAATTTTAAACCTTCCCCCCAATCGCAATGAATTGGTGTTTTTATGTCTAAGTGCATACACATATAAGAGAGAACACCCTAACAACCGAATGGTTTCACATAGCTGAAAAGGTGAGGAGGGGTTGGAACACTATAAGCAGCAACCTTAAGTGGGATATAAATGGCTCCTTCCATCGGGAAAATTTTACTAAGATAGAAAAGAAAAACAATTTACAAATATTTGTGTACGAGCTGGCATTTGGTGAGGGTGGTCATAATTGGCAATTGTGTAGGAAAGGTGGTAATGAGGGTGAAATGGTACACCTTTTACTGTTAGAAAATCGGCATTGCACCTTTATTAAAGATTTTGACGCATACTTTAGAAACCTCTCCCACGACAGAAGATGGAGGACTGGCAACAGTTACTGTTGATCCTGTCTATCTCTGCTGATGAGTAGGGAAGATATAGAACAACACCATAGTGGGTGCACTGCGGAGGTGAAACTCGTTGCAAAACCTCCAAATGAAAAGCTTACGTTTGTGAATCAACATAAAACTCATCCATTGCCCTTCACTTGTTTTATGGACACAGAACCATTTTTGTACCCATGGGTGAGGAACATGGTACAGTGAGCCATCATAAGATGAGCTATTCCTACATAATTATCAACAGGAATGGTGACGTAGTAAAAAAGTAAAACTTCAACTGGTTGCCGTTCCACCACGGAATTGGTGAATGCCCTAAGTAATGACTGGTTATCCATCACTCGGGAACGTTGCCGCTATCCTATTGATATTAGACCTCAGGATGAAGAGCAATTCAACTGGACCACCCAATGTGAACTATGCAATAAAAAATTTGTGAAGGGCAGTGACAAGCACCGTCACCACTAGCATACTAAAAAAGAAAATAACTTTGTAGGGGCCTAATGCGAAAGTTGTAACCAACTATGTTGTGAAAGATTCAACTTTGCATGTCTTCATATATAACATTTCCTATGATTAGGCCTGATCTTGAAAGAAATGGAGGGTGATCATTCCATTCGCTTGCAACCTAAGAATGGACTGAAATTTATAAGTGTATGTATAGGTAACCTTTTATTCCTGGACTCGCTCCAATTTCTTTCTGGTAGTTCAGAGAACGTCGCCCGAGAACATATCGCCAGTGGGAGGGCTTTGACCTACACTCACTACCTCCTACGAGATTTGCTGGAAGAGGCTCGAATGAAGATAATTTCGAGGAAACATTCATTCCCGTATGAGTACTTTGATGACATGGAGAAGTTGCAAGATGATCAACTGCCCCCTTACAAAACCTTCTACTCAAGCCTGAAAGGAAAGAGCATCACCGAGGAAGATTATCAACACAGTCTGCAAATGTGGCGTCTAGGTGAGTGTCGAAATTTAAAAGACTACATGATGCTTTACCTATGAGTAGACGTAGGTCTGCTAGTGGATGTGTTTCTCAACTGGCGCAAAAACTTGATGCAACAGTATGGTTTAGATTATGCTCAGTATGCAACCCTTCCTGGGTATGCGTATGATGCAATGTTAAAGAAAACAGGAGTAGTTCTAGATTATCCATATGAAATAGACATATATCTCCAGATACAGGAAAATACACGCGGGGGTTTTACCACCATCGTGAGGTAGCACTCAGTCGCTAAAAACTCGGTGATTGGTAATCTGGCAGAGGGAGAAGAAGAACCTTCATACATCCTATGTCAAGACTTTAACAGTTTGTATCCTCTTTCCATGACGGGGAAGCTACCAACAGGTGAAATCTACCAGCTAAATGAGAGCGGGAAGGAGGAGTTTGTACAAAATTTCCCTGCGAGTGATGACGGTGATGTAAGTTATTGGCTGGTCATCAACACCAAGCCGCTTTCGGCTGAAGCAGCTATGAAAACCGACAACCTACCCCTCTGTCTACATCCGAGAATTTTACAGGAAGAAGAACCATCCCCCTTTTGCAGTAAAATATTAAAAGAAGAGGGTGGAAAAATGAGCCACCGCACACGCAAGCTCGCCGGTGATCACGGACCCAAAAAGCATTATATGATAGAGTTGCCCCCTCTACGATTGTACATGGAACTGCGGTTGGATATTGAGAGAGTGCACAAGGTATACTCCTTCAGGCAAATGGAGTTTATGAAAGAGTTTATAGAGAGTAACATGAAAGCCAGGAAAGAGGCTATATGTCGTGATGAACAAAGTGCATTTAAACTTATGAGTAACTGCCTTTGGTCGCTGTTTTATGAACCTGACAAAGTATGCTATGAAAATCAGCATTGTTACAGACAAGGCGAGATTCTTGAAAGAGATACATAGTCCATGGTTTAAGGATTTTATCATTCTGAATCAAAATCGCTGCGGATCAATCTCATTAGTCTATTCAAAAAGACGTCTCATACGTGAGTGTCAAAATGAACTTTGTCTCTAGTTCATCCTACTCTATAGGCCACGGGATTCATGGGAAAAGGTTGTACTTCACGACGCCTATTTCTACCGCAATACCGATGTTTTTGCATGTTAAATGTTTTCACTTTCACATTATATTCCACAGATTCTACTTTAAAACAGTTCACTTCTGAAAACCCTCTTTCTTCCATATCACATACAGTCACAGTTACTGCAATTGACCGCGCTCGTTCCAGCAATTCTTTTAGCCTACCAAAACTATGTGCACTTGTTCACAAGCGAAGTCGTTACCTCCAAGGTACTCTATGGCGAGAAGGTAGCGCCAGTTCCAAAATGACAACGTTTCTGAGGTTAGGCTCGAGATAAATCCGCTGGGCCTTCTAAAGATTTCGATCGCTACTCCCTCATTTTGTGGGAGGTGGGTGGGCAGTTGCGAATGACCAAGTATGAGTACGTTAAATACCATATTACAGCTGCTGTTGATCACATCACTTTAGTTATAGGGTTTTAGGCCTGATGCTGTGGTCGATAAATTCAGCCTTAAGGGCACAGTACTCAAGGAGAACTGTATGGTAATATAAATACGGAGTTTTAACACTATCTATTACAAAAATAAACTTTAAACATGTTCAACTGAAATCAAACTCCATCAGAACACGAACACGTGACCGCTTCAAAGAGATTTTTATGATTCAAATATGCGTAAAACCTGGTCAGACAAACCCATCACACCCAGTAATAGTGTTCAGTCGACACCTAAGTTGTTCCCGCAAACCCACCTAGAGAAAGCAATGAAAAACCGACCATAAATGCAAAAACAGTAAAGGATGAACCATCTGCTAGGCTACCAGCCACTCTGTTACCAACAGCTACCGCAGTGATGTATAATGGTGCACGACCATTCCGCACTCGTTTGTTTCTCGACACAGGTAGCCAGAAAAGTTTCATCTCTAGCTGGTTAGCTAAAAAGTTAAATTTGCCAATCATTAAACACATTTCACTAAGTCTTGCTCCATTTGGTACTCAGACAGTGCAGGGAGAATTTGACGTTGCAGCTTGTAAAATTCACATGGGTAATAGAGTAGTACATGCCAGATTGATCATTCATGATGATGTAAACAAGCCCATTCATAATGTTGGTCTGAATAATGTGAAGAAACATTTGTTGAGTAAAGGTTGTAACATGGCTGACGAGGACATACGAGATCACATGAAAAATGTAGAATTATTGATTGGAGCTGATTACCTTGATTTATTTGTCCTGGGGATGGACAAAATCGATGGTGTCAATTTGTTTGTTACTCAAAATGGTGTGACTCCCTATGGTAGAGTACCACAATGGGCAATGGAAGGTTTGAAAGTATTGCATGATCAAACAATGAGAGTGTGTCACGTGACCGATGAAATTGACGTAGATGAAGGTGGAAATTGGACACCATTGGCATTGCTCCGCATGAACAATACACTATTAATGAAAAAGCTGCCATGCGAAAGGTCCAAAACAGCATTGTAAAAACCGACCAGGGTTATCAAGTAAGTCTACCGTTCTATGGGTTCAAACGCCCCCAGGATAACTACTGTAATGCTTTTGCACAGTTAAACGCATTGGAAAGACATTTTCAAAAGTACCCTAGTTAGCGTAATGATTACGAAAACGTCCTTCAGACATATATGGAAGCTGGGTTTATAGAAGAAATTAAAGATACCAAAATTGAAGGCTGTTATATGTCGCACTTTGGTGTGGAAAAGGAAAGTCTAACAACACCCTTATGTATTGTATTTAATGCTTCTTCAAAACAAAAGGGAGAATGCTCTCTAAATGACTGCTTATATCCTGGACAAAATCTAATAGAATTAGTATATGATCTTTTGCATTTAGAACCAATTCACATGCCTTAGTATCTGACATCTCAAAAGATTTCCATCAAGTTGTATTGGACCTGAACGATATGAAATATGCTCAATTCTTGTGGCGACGAAGGCAGACATGAGCGGCCACGTTGTTGTGTTCAGTGTCACTAGTAGTTTGTATATATTGCAACAAGTCCTTAGGACCCACTTGGAACAAAGGGGGAGAGAGGAATTGATTAAGTATTTCTATCTAGACAACTATATTAGTACTTATGTTAGCTTAGAGGAGATGCAGAATGACTATGAGGAAGTTAGGTCCCTGTTGAATGAAGCTCACATGTCGTTAACTGGATGGGCCACTAATAGTGGGTGCTTTAACAGCCAGATGAGGTGTTGATGTTGGGTATGGTATGAAATAGAGAGATAGACATGATCAGTTTGATGAATAGTAAGGTGAAAGTTACTGAAGTAGAAAGTAGTACACTCACTAAAAGAAAGTTGTCTCTGATAGTCACCCATTTCAATCGACTTGGGCTAGTTACTCTGCTTTTTGTAAAGGGGAAAGTCTTGATTCAAGAGTTGTGGGAAGCCGGAGTGGGATGAGATGATATATTGTCTCTAGAATATCAGAGGGAAGCTGACAAGGTCCTTAGAGTTTAGAGATGTTCATAATATCAAATTTCATAGAGCAGTCCTGCAAGGAACCACAGAGATTCACATATTAACTGATGCCTCGAGTAAGGCCTGTGGAGCTATAGCGTATGCTAGGAGAGATTCAACAAAAGTATTCTTGTTAACTTTGAAAATGAGAGTTACGCCACGTTAACTATACCAAAGTGTGGGGGAAATTCTTTCTATTCGACAGGAATACAGTATCAAATTGAAATATCTCCCCGGACATTGCTCCAATGGGTGATGAAGGTACATTGACTCCACCAACAGAACTGTGGAAACTGCAGGGTAGTAATGTAGAGTTTGCTCAATTAATCAAAGTTTTGAAATGTCTGCTTAAGTTTGGGAGATGCAATGCAGATCCTGTTAACAAGTTAGTTTATTTGGAGCAGCGGCATTACCTGCCCACTGTTTGTGCTTTTCTTGAAAATAGAGTACCTGTTACTTCTCATTTTAGAAATTTTGTGAGACAATTATTTCTAGTAATGAAGGATGGCCTAGTATTTACCCGCAGTAGGTTGGTGCCCGGGATTGAGGGCCAAGGCCAAAAGAGTTGTAGGGGGATGTCGTGCCTGCATCCTAGCCTTCAAACCCCTTCTTCGAAGACCGCCACCTCCGCCACTCGCGACTGAGTCTTCATGACGCACTCCTTTGAGAAAGTCGGTGTCGACCACACAGGCCCCATCCCAGTAGAAGGTGGAGTGGGGCATATCCTGATAAAAGCATGCATGATGACCCGCGCCGTGTACCTGGACTATTGCAGCGGGTTAGATGCAAATACATTCATCTTGATGCGATGTTTTGCAGCAACGCATGGCACTCCTAATACCATGTATAGCGACAGTGCTATGACATTTAGGGCAGCAAGTACCTTCCTACAAGAGGTCCAAGATGAAGAAGTAACTCAGCAATACGTCAGTCAACGAGGAATCAAATGGGCCTTTCCGACTCTCGGGTCTCCCTGGAAAGGGGGATTTTTTTTAACACCTTATAGGGGTGATAAAGCGAACGCTGGCAACCACCCTTCGACGTACCATCTTCACCAAGGAGCAGTTAAGAACATTGATAAAGGAGGCGTAAGCTGTTGTGAACAACTGCCCCTTAATATGCACAGGAGATCGATGTGAGGATGAAGTACTCACACCTTCGCAACTCATCCGAGGTGATGTATTAGATTGCTGCTACCCGTGGTACCCCACGAAGACTTCCATCTTACGTTGACAACTCGACAGTTGCGTCAGCAATACTTCAAGTTAACCGACACCCTCGAACGTTTCCAACATTACTGGAGGGAGGGTTATTTGAAGTCTCTACAAGAGTGACACGACTTACAAGAAGCCTCCTCGACTGCCCTGAGAGTAGGCAACTTGTGTTGGTCAAGGTCGACCAGCGCAAGCGCAGTCAGTGGCCCCTCGGTAAGATCATCGATTCAGAACTTCCATCATCGGACCAGCATTTGCAGGCTAGATGACGTCATTGCGTGGCTCGTGCTACTTTTACGCACCAAGTGAACAGACTTATCTTTTATTAAGAAACATTGTTTGCTAACAAAGTTCCCAAAAAATGTTTGCAAACAGTTTGCAAACTGTTTACAAACTATTTGCAAACACCTCAGTTGTCGTCAGGATGCTTGTCGGTGCAGATACGCCGCTGGATAAGAAAGAAAAAGCCTACCTTTGATGGCGGGGTGGAATAGGGATTCAATGATGCATGCATTTTTTTTCTTCGAAATCTAAATAAAACATTTGATTGGGAGGTAATCTATTCATATCGGCCTATTAGCTCTATCTTCCTTCTCAAAGCTCCCCCCAACTCCCGACCCCCCAAACATCCCAGGATGCACCGATCTCCCTTTACCACCCTCTATCGCACGAAAGCAGCGATAGATAGATAACGGTTATTTAAAAAATTTCCATCACCAACAAACGACGATCCAATAAATTTACAAAAGTTTTCTGCTCAAATAACTTTTTCTTTCATTTCCCCCAATATCTGCGTAAACGCGTTTTACACCCTGTATATGCACATACATACACATACATAAATACATTCATACATACATACATATATAAATTATATATATAAACATATGCATATAATGTACATGTCTATATATACATATATGCATGTATACATATACATATGAGCATATACATACATTATAAATGTGTACATATACATATGCACAAAGAAACACTATGTTTGCCATTATGGATGGGAAACAAATATACGGTCAAAATTATCTGCAAACAATGTTTGCAGACTGTTTGCAAACATTATTTTCTGGTGTGGACAGGCCTAAAAAGGCTTCTGTGTCGACGCGGATGGATGCTGCTGTGGCCAGTGGACCATTATGTTCGATGCGCGTCTTCACATCTCGCGTGTCCACGCCCTTATCGGCGTGCTGAACTACTCTCCAGTGACCCAGGAAATCCAGGGATTATCCGTAATAACAATTATATGCCCTAAGAAAATCATTATCTACTGGGACTTGTTGAATTTCAATATACATACGATGTATTCTTATTCAAGTGATGAAATCTTTAGTTCATGCTATTCCGAAAATTACCCTACTCATGTAATTTACATGAAAGAAATGGTTAAAATACCTTTCATTTGCACTCGCTAAGCCAGATGTCTATTTTATTTACCCATAGTGAGATCAAACATAATTACTGTAAGTCCATCGTTCATTTATGTTTGATCTGCTTTTTTATACAAGTACGTCTTTCGTGTGTTTGTATTGTTATATTATCGAAATCAATCTGCATGATTATGACCTATATAGTCAACGATCTCGGAAACAACGATGACAGCCATATCATGCTATGCGTGCTGAGCCACATCTACCTGGAACCTAATTGGTGAGCGGACAGATCGAGCAAAATAGACTTTAGTCAAATAGCCGTTCTCCAACTGATGACATCTCCAGTTCACCATAAAAGTTCAGGCTAACAGAAACCATACGGTCGGAAAACCCTTCGAGCAAAGGTGGAAAGTGAACTCTAATGTTTTCTGTCATTTTGGCTTCAAGTGTGAGACAGTAACAGTTTTGCTTCCACTCTAAGCTTTTTGGAATATTTCTTTTTCCTTTCTAATTTTCCATTATTAGACTATTATCAACAATATTATCCTATTAGCGTAGTATTTGGTCATTTTTCCACCATAGAGGAGCAAAATGAATATAATTTCCGGATGTAGTACAACAGCCTGAAAAAAAATCTTTCTTTGGTTTCTCAAGTAGTTCTAGACTGGGTAATGGTGCTTTTAGCGCTCTTATGTTGGGTAGGGAGCAAGAACAATCAGACGGCTGCAAGTCTTTCGGTAAAGTAAAAGGCAAAAAAGACAAAGAAAAAATGTTGAAAGACAATCATATTGCTTTCCTCTAGAAATGATGCAATCAAGAGAAAAGGTCATATGTTGTGTCCCTTTTTGAATGCTTTCTTGAACTCGTTAAATAACATTCGCACTGGTAGAAATTCTATTCTGTTCTTCCCAGTAATTCCAGCAATGCTTTCTGTTGTTCTTTGTAACTTCAAATGATAAAAGAATATGACTCAAATGAGAACCAATGAGACTTGAAGACAGACAAAAGAATGAAAATATGACCCCTAAAACGCCACCAACACAGTTTTCTATTACAAAGAACCAGAAGCGCTGGTTAATTCAGAATGATAGGGCTTCTTTCTATCCATCCTACCACTGATGTGTCAGCTGGACAAAGGCAAGCTTCGTTCAAAAATATATAGAACACAACTGGAATTTTAGAAGAATCCTAATAAACACTATATAGTTAAATGTACCCTATCTCTGAAACTGGTCTTTCTTGTGCATAATAATATTTGTCTCTCAGGGCATCAAAATCATAAAAAGAAGAATAGATGTACAGACAGATTTAAATTGAAAACGAATAAGTACAGGACCAGTGAATGATAGTAAAATAAACAAAAACAGCCTTTGAAAATTCTTTGACCAACTTACCTGGATTCCTTGTGTTTTGCTGCAGACAGTGTATGTAACAGATTCCAGCTCATGCCACCATTGCAAGAATAATGTACATACACACTTTCACTTACGTGGTCAGGGCCAGGGCACTTCCCCACCTGTTAAATAGGTTAATCTATGGGTATTGTAGACAGAGTTTTCATTTACTGCACAAACGCACAATGTAATATTAATCTATGCAAATTTTCACGGTAATATAAACATATTTCGAAAAAATATTCATGGCTTTTACTCTATACTGAGAAAGGTTCTGTAAATAACAAATATCCAAGTACTGGCCTGAGAAAAATAGCTGTAAACGTTTGGTATTCATTTTATCTTATAATAAAAATTTCGTATGTATGCATTTTATCTTAATTCTCAAGGAAAGAAATATAAAATAATATTGATATACAGGATTAAAAGTAATGACTCATATCACATGACATGGGATGGGAGCCTAAAGTCACCAGTCATCTCTCGATCTCCTCAGCGCGTGTTAACAAGAAAGAAATACAGTAATTCTTCAATTGTCTGGACTAATAGAACCAAGAGGCCTCTGTTGGAACTACAGTTAGCCGCAAAGTGAGGTTTGATCTCCATCAAGGCTCAACACTTACATCTTTGATTCCGTGAAGAATGATATTAAGTCAGATGTTAGAGAGAAGGTCCTTGGAATAATCTACAGGCGGATGACAGTGTTGACAGATAGGACTAGAGAAGGAACTGAGCTGTAGCTAGAGAGGTGGAGACAGGCACTTGAAGATCGAGGTCTCAAGATAAGTAGGCTAAAGACTATGGATGGCAGAAAGCCGACAGGTTACAGTGAAATTAAGTAAGGATGACACATACAACAGTCAAAACTTTAAAATGCCTAGGACTGACAATGGAGGCAAGGACTCTGAAATAAGCCACAGAATGCAATGTACTTGGATAATCTGGAGAAGGTTATCAGGGATATTGTGAGACAGGTGGATTAGTGTGACAGTTTACGGAGCCAAAATGTGTCAAATGAAGAAGGCTCAAGAATGGAGAATGGATGTGGCAGAAATGAATAGTTTGAGATGGAGGTGCGGAGTGAAAAGAAGAGATACCATTAGAAATAAATTTATTAGAGGAACAGTTAATGTAGAGGAAGTATCGAAGAAGGCATAAGAAAACAGATTATAGTGGATTAGTCAAATGATGTGAAGAGAAGGTCATGTGTGAAAAAGGTTATGAACATAGTGGTGGAGGGAAGAAGAGGGGGAAAAGCTGAAGTTCAGATGGAATGATGAAATAGGAAATGACGTGGGAAAAGGGCCTAAGAAGAAGGTTGATGGGATACAGTGACCTCATACAGAAATGGGCAAGGCTAAAGGCAAAGAAAGAAGGATCTTTCAGTCGGGTTTCCTGATTATCTGTCCTCTCTTCTCAGCTTACTCCTAATAAGTATAAATTATGTTAGCAACCGACTTCTCCCTTTTCTTCTTGGGATGTCGGGATGATTTCCCAAATGCTTGTCAGACTTCCTTTTGTTTTTGTTAATTATGGCATCCACAAAGTTTGTCCTTTCATATCCTGAGTACCCTCTCATCCACCCAAGTGAAACTCTCAAGATTTCATCAAATGATCAAAATCCAAATACAGCATGAAACTTGGAATCACTGTTCTTTCATAGG